>NW_027421971.1:300000-449172 GCF_037893015.1 Macrotis lagotis
CACGGTAAGGAAAGGAAAGAGTAACGGAAGGCAAGGAAGGCAAGGGAAAGCAAGGCAAGGCAAGGGTAAGGGAAGGAACGGCACGGCAAGGGGAAACAAGGCTAAGGCACGACAACGCAAGCTAGGCAATGCACGGCAAGGCAAGGAAAGGGTAACGCAAGGCAAGGCACGATCAGGCGTGGCAAGGCTAATGCACGACAACGCAAGGCTAGGCAGTGCACGGCTAGGCAAGGAAAGAGTAACGGAAGGATAGGAAGGCAAGTCAAAGCAAGGCAAGGGAAGTGTAACAAACGGCACGGCACGGCAAGGGGAAACAAGGTAAGGCACGACAACGCAAGCTAGGCAATGCACGGCAAGGCAAGGAAAGGGTAACGCAAGGCAAGGCACGGTCAGTCGAGGCAAGGCTAATGCACGACAACGCAAGGCTTGGCAGGGCAAGGCTAGGCAAGGAAAGAGTAACAGAAGGAAAGGAAGGCAAGGCAAAGCAATGCAAGGCAAGTGAAACAAAAGGCACGGCACGGCAAGGAGAAACAAGGGTAAGGCACGACAACGCAAGCAGGGGATGCACGGCAAGGCAAGGAAAGGGTAACGTAAGGCAAGGCACGGTGAGGCAAGGCAAGGCTAATGCACAACAACGCACGGCTAGGCAATGGACGGCAAGGCAAGGAAAGGGTAACGCAAGGGAAGTCACGGTCAGGCGAGGCAAGGCTACGGCACGATAACGCAAGGCTGGGCAATGCACGGATGGTAAGCAAAGAGTAACGGAAGGCAAGGAAGGCAAGGGAAAGCAAGGCAAGGCAAGAGTAAGGGAAGGAACGGCACGGCAAGGGGAAACAAGGCTAAGGCACGACAACGCAAGCTGGGCAAAACACGGCAAGGCAAGGAAAGGGTAACGCAAGGCAAGGCACGGTCAAGCAAGGCAAGGCTAATGCACGACAACGCAAGGCTAGGCAGTGCACGGCTAGGCAAGGAACGAGTAACGGAAGGAATGGAAGGCAAGGCAAAGCAAGGCAAGGCAAGTGTAACAAAAGGCACGGCACGGCAAGGGGAAACAAGGCTAAGGCACGACAAGGCAAGCTAGGCAATGCACGGCAAGGCAAGGAAAGGGTAACGCAAGGCAAGGCAGGGTCAGGCGAGACAAGGCTAAGGCACGACAACGCAAGGCTAGGCAATGCACGGCAAGGCAAGGAAAGGGTAACTCAAGGGAAGGCACGTTGAGGAAAGGCAAGGCTAATGCACAACAACGCACGTCTAGGCAATGCACGGCAAGGCAAGGAAAGGGTAACGCAAGGGAAGTCACGGTCAGGCGAGGCAAGGCTAAGGCACGACAACGCAAGGCTAGGCAATGCACGGCAAGGCAAGGAAAGAGTAACGGAATGTAAGGAATGCAAGGGAAAGCAAGGCAAGGCAAGAGTAACAGAAGGAACGGCACGGCAAGGGGAAACAAGGCTAAGGCACGACAACGCAAGCTAGGCAATGCACGGCAAGGCAAGGAAATGGTAACGCAAGGCAAGGCACGGTCAGGAAATGCAAGGCTAATGCACGACAACGGAAGGCTAGGCAATGCACGGCAAGGCAAGGAAAGAGTAACGGAATGTAAGGAATGCAAGAGAAAGCAAGGAAAGGCAAGTGTAACGGAAGGAACGGCACGGCAAGGGGAAACAAGGCTAAGGCACGACAACGCAAGGCTAGGCAAAGCACGGCAAGGCAAGGAAAGGGTAACGCAAGGCAAGGCACGGTGAGGCATGCCAAGGCTAAGGCACGACAACGCACGGCTAGGCAAAGCAAGGCAAGGGAAGGAGTGGGTAGCGCAAGGCCAGGCACGGTCACTCGACGGAAGGCTAATGCACGACAACGCAAGGCTTAGCAGTGCACGGCTAGGCAAGGAAAGCGTAACAGAAGGAAAGGAAGGCAAGGCAAAGCAATGCAAGGCAAGTGAAACAAAAGGCACGGCACGGCAAGGGGAAACAAGGCTAAGGCACGACAACGCAAGCTAGGCAATGCACGGCAAGGCAAGGAAAGGGTAACGCAAGGCAAGGCAGGGTCAGGCGAGACAAGGCTAAGGCACGACAACGCAAGGCTAGGCAGTGCACGGCTAGGCAAGGAAAGAGTAACGGAAGGTTAGGAAGGCAAGGCAAAGCAAGGCAAGGGAAGTGTAACAAACGGCACGGCCCGGCAAGGGGAAACAAGGTAAGGCACGACAACGCAAGCTAGGCAATGCACGGCAAGGCAAGGAAAGGGTAACGTAAGGCAAGGCACGGTGAGGCAAGGCAAGGCTAATGCACAACAACGCACGGCTAGGCAATGGACGGCAAGGCAAGGAAAGGGTAACGCAAGGGAAGTCACGGTCAGGCGAGGCAAGGCTAAGGCACGACAACGCAAGGCTAGGCAATGCACGGCAAGGCAAGGAAAGAGTAACGGAATGTAAGGAATGCAAGGGAAAGCAAATCAAGGCAAGAGTAACCGAAGGAACGGCACGGCAAGGGGAAACAAGGCTAAGGCACGACAACGCAAGCTAGGGAATGCACGGCAAGGCAAGGAAAGGGTAACGTAAGGCAAGGCACTGTGAGGCAAGGCAAGGCTAATGCACAACAACGCACGGCTAGGCAATGGACGGCAAGGCAAGGAAAGGGTAACGCAAGGGAAGTCACGGTCAGGCGAGGCAAGGCTACGGCACGACAACGCAAGGCTAGGCAATGCACGGATGGTAAGCAAAGAGTAACGGAAGGCAAGGAAGGCAAGGGAAAGCAAGGCAAGGCAAGAGTAAGGGAAGGAACGGCACGGCAAGGGGAAACAAGGCTAAGGCACGACAACGCAAGCTGGGCAAAGCACGGCAAGGCAAGGAAAGGGCAACGCAAGGCAAGGCACGGTCAGGCAAGGCAAGGCTAATGCACGACAACGCAAGGCTAGGCAGTGCGCGGCTAGGCAAGGAACGAGTAACGGAAGGAATGGAAGGCAAGGCAAAGCAAGGCAAGGCAAGTGTAACAAAAGGCACGGCACGGCAAGGGGAAACAAGGCTAAGGCACGACAACGCAAGCTAGGCAATGCACGGCAAGGCAAGGAAAGGGTAACGCAAGGCAAGGCAGGGTCACGCGAGACAAGGCTAAGGCACGACAACGCAAGGCTAGGCAATGCACGGCAAGGCAAGGAAAGGGTAACGCAAGGGAAGGCACGTTGTGGAAAGGCAAGGCTAATGCACAACAACGCACGTCTAGGCAAGGCACGGCAAGGCAAGGAAAGGGTAACGCAAGGGAAGTCACGGTCAGGCGAGGCAAGGCTAAGGCACGACAACGCAAGGCTAGGCAATGCACGGCAAGGCAAGGAAAGAGTAACGGAATGTAAGGAATGCAAGGGAAAGCAAGGCAAGGCAAGAGCAACAGAAGGAACGGCACGGCAAGGGGAAACAAGGCTAAGGCACGACAACGCAAGCTAGGCAATGCACGGCAAGGCAAGGAAAGGGTAACGCAAGGCAAGGCACGGTCAGGAAATGCAAGGCTAATGCACGACAACGGAAGGCTAGGCAATGCACGGCAAGGCAAGGAAAGAGTAACGGAATGTAAGGAATGCAAGAGAAAGCAAGGCAAGGCAAGAGTAACGGAAGGAACGGCACGGCAAGGGGAAACAAGGCTAAGGCACGACAACGCAAGGCTTAGCAGTGCACGGCTAGGCAACGAAAGCGTAACAGAAGGAAAGGAAGGCAAGGCAAAGCAATGCAAGGCAAGTGAAACAAAAGGCAAGGCACGACAAGGGGAAACAAGGCTAAGGCACGACAACGCAAGCTAGGCAATGCACGGCAAGGCAAGGAAAGGGTAACGCAAGGCAAGGCACGGTCAGAGAAGGCAAGGCTAAGGCACGACAACGCAAGGCTAGGCAATGCACGGTAAGGCAAGGAAAGACTAACGGAAGGAAAGGAAGGCAAGGGAAAGCAAGGCAAGGCAAGGGTAAGGGAAGGAACGGCACGGCAAGGGGAAACAAGGCTAAGGCACGACAACGCAAGCTAGGCAATGCACGGCAAGGCAAGGAAAGGGTAACGCAAGGCAAGGCACGATCAGGCGAGGCAAGGCTAATGCACGACAACGCAAGGCTAGGCAGTGCACGGCTAGGCAAGGAAAGAGTAACGGAAGGTTAGGAAGGCAAGGCAAAGCAAGGCAAGGGAAGTGTAACAAACGGCACGGCACGGCAAGGGGAAACAAGGTAAGGCACGACAACGCAAGCTAGGCAATGCACGGCAAGGCAAGGAAAGGGTAACGTAAGGCAAGGCACGGTGAGGCAAGGCAAGGCTAATGCACAACAACGCACGGCTAGGCAATGGACGGCAAGGCAAGGAAAGGGTAACGCAAGGGAAGTCACGGTCAGGCGAGGCAAGGCTAAGGCACGACAACGCAAGGCTAGGCAATGCACGGCAAGGCAAGGAAAGAGTAACGGAATGTAAGGAATGCAAGGGAAAGCAAGGCAAGGCAAGAGTAACGGAAGGAACGGCACGGCAAGGGGAAACAAGGCTAAGGCACGACAACGCAAGCTAGGGAATGCACGGCAAGGCAAGGAAAGGGTAACGTAAGGCAAGGCACTGTGAGGCAATGCAAGGCTAATGCACAACAACGCACGGCTAGGCAATGGACGGCAAGGCAAGGAAAGGGTAACGCAAGGGAAGTCACGGTCAGGCGAGGCAAGGCTACGGCACGACAACGCAAAGCTAGGCAATGCACGGATGGTAAGCAAAGAGTAACGGAAGGCAAGGAAGGCAAGGGAAAGCAAGGCAAGGCAAGAGTAAGGGAAGGAACGGCACGGCAAGGGGAAACAAGGCTAAGGCACGACAACGCAAGCTGGGCAAAGCACGGCAAGGCAAGGAAAGGGTAACGCAAGGCAAGGCACGGTCAGTCGAGGCAAGGCTAATGCACGACAACGCAAGGCTTGGCAGTGCAAGGCTAGGCAAGGAAAGAGTAACAGAAGGAAAGGAAGGCAAGGCAAAGCAATGCAAGGCAAGTGAAACAAAAGGCACGGCACGGCAAGGAGAAACAAGGGTAAGGCACGACAACGCAAGCTAGGGAATGCACGGCAAGGCAAGGAAAGGGTAACGTAAGGCAAGGCACGGTGAGGCAAGGCAAGGCTAATGCACAACAACGCACGGCTAGGCAATGGACGGCAAGGCAAGGAAAGGGTAACGCAAGGGAAGTCACGGTCAGGCGAGGCAAGGCTACGGCACGATAACGCAAGGCTGGGCAATGCACGGATGGTAAGCAAAGAGTAACGGAAGGCAAGGAAGGCAAGGGAAAGCAAGGCAAGGCAAGAGTAAGGGAAGGAACGGCACGGCAAGGGGAAACAAGGCTAAGGCACGACAACGCAAGCTGGGCAAAACACGGCAAGGCAAGGAAAGGGTAACGCAAGGCAAGGCACGGTCAGGCAAGGCAAGGCTAATGCACGACAACGCAAGGCTAGGCAGTGCACGGCTAGGCAAGGAACGAGTAACGGAAGGAATGGAAGGCAAGGCAAAGCAAGGCAAGGCAAGTGTAACAAAAGGCACGGCACGGCAAGGGGAAACAAGGCTAAGGCACGACAACGCAAGCTAGGCAATGCACGGCAAGGCAAGGAAAGGGTAACGCAAGGCAAGGCAGGGTCAGGCGAGACAAGGCTAAGGCACGACAACGCAAGGCTAGGCAATGCACGGCAAGGCAAGGAAAGGGTAACGCAAGGGAAGGCACGTTGAGGAAAGGCAAGGCTAATGCACAACAACGCACGTCTAGGCAATGCACGGCAAGGCAAGGAAAGGGTAACGCAAGGGAAGTCACGGTCAGGCGAGGCAAGGCTAAGGCACGACAACGCAAGGCTAGGCAATGCACGGCAAGGCAAGGAAAGAGTAACGGAATGTAAGGAATGCAAGGGAAAGCAAGGCAAGGCAAGAGTAACAGAAGGAACGGCACGGCAAGGGGAAACAAGGCTAAGGCACGACAACGCAAGCTAGGCAATGCACGGCAAGGCAAGGAAATGGTAACGCAAGGCAAGGCACGGTCAGGAAATGCAAGGCTAATGCACGACAACGGAAGGCTAGGCAATGCACGGCAAGGCAAGGAAAGAGTAACGGAATGTAAGGAATGCAAGAGAAAGCAAGGAAAGGCAAGTGTAACGGAAGGAACGGCACGGCAAGGGGAAACAAGGCTAAGGCACGACAACGCAAGGCTAGGCAAAGCACGGCAAGGCAAGGAAAGGGTAACGCAAGGCAAGGCACGGTGAGGCATGCCAAGGCTAAGGCACGACAACGCACGGCTAGGCAAAGCAAGGCAAGGGAAGGAGTGGGTAGCGCAAGGCCAGGCACGGTCACTCGACGGAAGGCTAATGCACGACAACGCAAGGCTTAGCAGTGCACGGCTAGGCAAGGAAAGCGTAACAGAAGGAAAGGAAGGCAAGGCAAAGCAATGCAAGGCAAGTGAAACAAAAGGCACGGCACGGCAAGGGGAAACAAGGCTAAGGCACGACAACGCAAGCTAGGCAATGCACGGCAAGGCAAGGAAAGGGTAACGCAAGGCAAGGCAGGGTCAGGCGAGACAAGGCTAAGGCACGACAACGCAAGGCTAGGCAGTGCACGGCTAGGCAAGGAAAGAGTAACGGAAGGTTAGGAAGGCAAGGCAAAGCAAGGCAAGGGAAGTGTAACAAACGGCACGGCCCGGCAAGGGGAAACAAGGTAAGGCACGACAACGCAAGCTAGGCAATGCACGGCAAGGCAAGGAAAGGGTAACGTAAGGCAAGGCACGGTGAGGCAAGGCAAGGCTAATGCACAACAACGCACGGCTAGGCAATGGACGGCAAGGCAAGGAAAGGGTAACGCAAGGGAAGTCACGGTCAGGCGAGGCAAGGCTAAGGCACGACAACGCAAGGCTAGGCAATGCACGGCAAGGCAAGGAAAGAGTAACGGAATGTAAGGAATGCAAGGGAAAGCAAATCAAGGCAAGAGTAACCGAAGGAACGGCACGGCAAGGGGAAACAAGGCTAAGGCACGACAACGCAAGCTAGGGAATGCACGGCAAGGCAAGGAAAGGGTAACGTAAGGCAAGGCACTGTGAGGCAAGGCAAGGCTAATGCACAACAACGCACGGCTAGGCAATGGACGGCAAGGCAAGGAAAGGGTAACGCAAGGGAAGTCACGGTCAGGCGAGGCAAGGCTACGGCACGACAACGCAAGGCTAGGCAATGCACGGATGGTAAGCAAAGAGTAACGGAAGGCAAGGAAGGCAAGGGAAAGCAAGGCAAGGCAAGAGTAAGGGAAGGAACGGCACGGCAAGGGGAAACAAGGCTAAGGCACGACAACGCAAGCTGGGCAAAGCACGGCAAGGCAAGGAAAGGGCAACGCAAGGCAAGGCACGGTCAGGCAAGGCAAGGCTAATGCACGACAACGCAAGGCTAGGCAGTGCACGGCTAGGCAAGGAACGAGTAACGGAAGGAATGGAAGGCAAGGCAAAGCAAGGCAAGGCAAGTGTAACAAAAGGCACGGCACGGCAAGGGGAAACAAGGCTAAGGCACGACAACGCAAGCTAGGCAATGCACGGCAAGGCAAGGAAAGGGTAACGCAAGGCAAGGCAGGGTCACGCGAGACAAGGCTAAGGCACGACAACGCAAGGCTAGGCAATGCACGGCAAGGCAAGGAAAGGGTAACGCAAGGGAAGGCACGTTGTGGAAACGCAAGGCTAATGCACAACAACGCACGTCTAGGCAATGCACGGCAAGGCAAGGAAAGGGTAACGCAAGGGAAGTCACGGTCAGGCGAGGCAAGGCTAAGGCACGACAACGCAAGGCTAGGCAATGCACGGCAAGGCAAGGAAAGAGTAACGGAATGTAAGGAATGCAAGGGAAAGCAAGGCAAGGCAAGAGCAACAGAAGGAACGGCACGGCAAGGGGAAACAAGGCTAAGGCACGACAACGCAAGCTAGGCAATGCACGGCAAGGCAAGGAAAGGGTAACGCAAGGCAAGGCACGGTCAGGAAATGCAAGGCTAATGCACGACAACGGAAGGCTAGGCAATGCACGGCAAGGCAAGGAAAGAGTAACGGAATGTAAGGAATGCAAGAGAAAGCAAGGCAAGGCAAGAGTAACGGAAGGAACGGCACGGCAAGGGGAAACAAGGCTAAGGCACGACAACGCAAGGCTTAGCAGTGCACGGCTAGGCAACGAAAGCGTAACAGAAGGAAAGGAAGGCAAGGCAAAGCAATGCAAGGCAAGTGAAACAAAAGGCAAGGCACGACAAGGGGAAACAAGGCTAAGGCACGACAACGCAAGCTAGGCAATTCACGGCAAGGCAAGGAAAGGGTAACGCAAGGCAAGGCACGATCAGGCGAGGCAAGGCTAATGCACGACAACGCAAGGCTAGGCAGTGCACGGCTAGGCAAGGAAAGAGTAACGGAAGGTTAGGAAGGCAAGGCAAAGCAAGGCAAGGGAAGTGTAACAAACGGCACGGCACGGCAAGGGGAAACAAGGTAAGGCACGACAACGCAAGCTAGGCAATGCACGGCAAGGCAAGGAAAGGGTAACGTAAGGCAAGGCACGGTGAGGCAAGGCAAGGCTAATGCACAACAACGCACGGCTAGGCAATGGACGGCAAGGCAAGGAAAGGGTAACGCAAGGGAAGTCACGGTCAGGCGAGGCAAGGCTAAGGCACGACAACGCAAGGCTAGGCAATGCACGGCAAGGCAAGGAAAGAGTAACGGAATGTAAGGAATGCAAGGGAAAGCAAGGCAAGGCAAGAGTAACGGAAGGAACGGCACGGCAAGGGGAAACAAGGCTAAGGCACGACAACGCAAGCTAGGGAATGCACGGCAAGGCAAGGAAAGGGTAACGTAAGGCAAGGCACTGTGAGGCAATGCAAGGCTAATGCACAACAACGCACGGCTAGGCAATGGACGGCAAGGCAAGGAAAGGGTAACGCAAGGGAAGTCACGGTCAGGCGAGGCAAGGCTACGGCACGACAACGCAAAGCTAGGCAATGCACGGATGGTAAGCAAAGAGTAACGGAAGGCAAGGAAGGCAAGGGAAAGCAAGGCAAGGCAAGAGTAAGGGAAGGAACGGCACGGCAAGGGGAAACAAGGCTAAGGCACGACAACGCAAGCTGGGCAAAGCACGGCAAGGCAAGGAAAGGGTAACGCAAGGCAAGGCACGGTCAGTCGAGGCAAGGCTAATGCACGACAACGCAAGGCTTGGCAGTGCAAGGCTAGGCAAGGAAAGAGTAACAGAAGGAAAGGAAGGCAAGGCAAAGCAATGCAAGGCAAGTGAAACAAAAGGCACGGCACGGCAAGGAGAAACAAGGGTAAGGCACGACAACGCAAGCTAGGGAATGCACGGCAAGGCAAGGAAAGGGTAACGTAAGGCAAGGCACGGTGAGGCAAGGCAAGGCTAATGCACAACAACGCACGGCTAGGCAATGGACGGCAAGGCAAGGAAAGGGTAACGCAAGGGAAGTCACGGTCAGGCGAGGCAAGGCTACGGCACGATAACGCAAGGCTGGGCAATGCACGGATGGTAAGCAAAGAGTAACGGAAGGCAAGGAAGGCAAGGGAAAGCAAGGCAAGGCAAGAGTAAGGGAAGGAACGGCACGGCAAGGGGAAACAAGGCTAAGGCACGACAACGCAAGCTGGGCAAAACACGGCAAGGCAAGGAAAGGGTAACGCAAGGCAAGGCACGGTCAGGCAAGGCAAGGCTAATGCACGACAACGCAAGGCTAGGCAGTGCACGGCTAGGCAAGGAACGAGTAACGGAAGGAATGGAAGGCAAGGCAAAGCAAGGCAAGGCAAGTGTAACAAAAGGCACGGCACGGCAAGGGGAAACAAGGCTAAGGCACGACAACGCAAGCTAGGCAATGCACGGCAAGGCAAGGAAAGGGTAACGCAAGGCAAGGCAGGGTCAGGCGAGACAAGGCTAAGGCACGACAACGCAAGGCTAGGCAATGCACGGCAAGGCAAGGAAAGGGTAACGCAAGGGAAGGCACGTTGAGGAAAGGCAAGGCTAATGCACAACAACGCACGTCTAGGCAATGCACGGCAAGGCAAGGAAAGGGTAACGCAAGGGAAGTCACGGTCAGGCGAGGCAAGGCTAAGGCACGACAACGCAAGGCTAGGCAATGCACGGCAAGGCAAGGAAAGAGTAACGGAATGTAAGGAATGCAAGGGAAAGCAAGGCAAGGCAAGAGTAACAGAAGGAACGGCACGGCAAGGGGAAACAAGGCTAAGGCACGACAACGCAAGCTAGGCAATGCACGGCAAGGCAAGGAAATGGTAACGCAAGGCAAGGCACGGTCAGGAAATGCAAGGCTAATGCACGACAACGGAAGGCTAGGCAATGCACGGCAAGGCAAGGAAAGAGTAACGGAATGTAAGGAATGCAAGAGAAAGCAAGGCAAGGCAAGTGTAACGGAAGGAACGGCACGGCAAGGGGAAACAAGGCTAAGGCACGACAACGCAAGGCTAGGCAAAGCACGGCAAGGCAAGGAAAGGGTAACGCAAGGCAAGGCACGGTGAGGCATGCCAAGGCTAAGGCACGACAACGCACGGCTAGGCAAAGCAAGGCAAGGGAAGGAGAGGGTAGCGCAAGGCCAGGCACGGTCACTCGAGGGAAGGCTAATGCACGACAACGCAAGGCTTAGCAGTGCACGGCTAGGCAAGGAAAGCGTAACAGAAGGAAAGGAAGGCAAGGCAAAGCAATGCAAGGCAAGTGAAACAAAAGGCACGGCACGGCAAGGGGAAACAAGGCTAATGCACGACAACGCAAGCTAGGCAATGCACGGCAAGGCAAGGAAAGGGTAACGCAAGGCAAGGCACGGTCAGAGAAGGCAAGGCTAAGGCACGACAACGCAAGGCTAGGCAATGCACGGTAAGGCAAGGAAAGACTAACGGAAGGCAAGGAAGGCAAGGGAAAGCAAGGCAAGGCAAGGGTAAGGGAAGGAACGGCACGGCAAGGGGAAACAAGGCTAAGGCACGACAACGCAAGCTAGGCAATGCACGGCAAGGCAAGGAAAGGGTAACGCAAGGCAAGGCACGATCAGGCGAGGCAAGGCTAATGCACGACAACGCAAGGCTAGGCAGTGCACGGCTAGGCAAGGAAAGAGTAACGGAAGGTTAGGAAGGCAAGGCAAAGCAAGGCAAGGGAAGTGTAACAAACGGCACGGCACGGCAAGGGGAAACAAGGTAAGGCACGACAACGCAAGCTAGGCAATGCACGGCAAGGCAAGGAAAGGGTAACGTAAGGCAAGGCACGGTGAGGCAAGGCAAGGCTAATGCACAACAACGCACGGCTAGGCAATGGACGGCAAGGCAAGGAAAGGGTAACGCAAGGGAAGTCACGGTCAGGCGAGGCAAGGCTAAGGCACGACAACGCAAGGCTAGGCAATGCACGGCAAGGCAAGGAAAGAGTAACGGAATGTAAGGAATGCAAGGGAAAGCAAGGCAAGGCAAGAGTAACAGAAGGAACGGCACGGCAAGGGGAAACAAGGCTAAGGCACGACAACGCAAGCTAGGCAATGCACGGCAAGGCAAGGAAAGGGTAACGCAAGGCAAGGCACGGTCAGGAAATGCAAGGCTAATGCACGACAACGGAAGGCTAGGCAATGCACGGCAAGGCAAGGAAAGAGTAACGGAATGTAAGGAATGCAAGGGAAAGCAAGGCAAGGCAAGAGTAACCGAAGGAACGGCACGGCAAGGGGAAACAAGGCTAAGGCACGACAACGCAAGCTAGGGAATGCACGGCAAGGCAAGGAAAGGGTAACGTAATGCAAGGCACTGTGAGGCAAGGCAGGGCTAATGCACAACAACGCACGGCTAGGCAATGGACGGCAAGGCAAGGAAAGGGTAACGCAAGGGAAGTCACGGTCAGGCGAGGCAAGGCTACGGCACGACAACGCAAGGCTAGGCAATGCACGGATGGTAAGCAAAGAGTAACGGAATGCAAGGAAGGCAAGGGAAAGCAAGGCAAGGCAAGAGTAAGGGAAGGAACGGCACGGCAAGGGGAAACAAGGCTAAGGCACGACAACGCAAGCTGGGCAAAGCACGGCAAGGCAAGGAAAGGGCAACGCAAGGCAAGGCACGGTCAGGCAAGGCAAGGCTAATGCACGACAACGCAAGGCTAGGCAGTGCACGGCTAGGCAAGGAACGAGTAACGGAAGGAATGGAAGGCAAGGCAAAGCAAGGCAAGGCAAGTGTAACAAAAGTCACGGCACGGCAAGGGGAAACAAGGCTAAGGCACGACAACGCAAGCTAGGCAATGCACGGCAAGGCAAGGAAAGGGTAACGCAAGGCAAGGCAGGGTCAGGCGAGACAAGGCTAAGGCACGACAACGCAAGGCTAGGCAATGCACGGCAAGGCAAGGAAAGGGTAACGCAAGGGAAGGCACGTTGAGGAAAGGCAAGGCTAATGCACAACAACGCACGTCTAGGCAATGCACGGCAAGGCAAGGAAAGGGTAACGCAAGGGAAGTCACGGTCAGGCGAGGCAAGGCTAAGGCACGACAACGCAAGGCTAGGCAATGCACGGCAAGGCAAGGAAAGAGTAACGGAATGTAAGGAATGCAAGGGAAAGCAAGGCAAGGCAAGAGTAACAGAAGGAACGGCACGGCAAGGGGAAACAAGGCTAAGGCACGACAACGCAAGCTAGGCAATGCACGGCAAGGCAAGGAAAGGGTAACGCAAGGCAAGGCACGGTCAGGAAATGCAAGGCTAATGCACGACAACGGAAGGCTAGGCAATGCACGGCAAGGCAAGGAAAGAGTAACGGAATGTAAGGAATGCAAGAGAAAGCAAGGCAAGGCAAGAGTAACGGAAGGAACGGCACGGCAAGGCGAAACAAGGCTAAGGCACGACAACGCAAGGCTAGGCAAAGCACGGCAAGGCAAGGAAAGGGTAACGCAAGGCAAGGCACGGTGAGGCATGGCAAGGCTAATGCACGACAACGCACGGCTAGGCAAAGCAAGGCAAGGGAAGGAGAGGGTAACGCAAGGCCAGGCACGGTCACTCGATGGAAGGGTAATGCACGACAACGCAAGGCTTAGCAGTGCACGACTAGGCAAGGAAAGCGTAACAGAAGGTAAGGAAGGCAAGGCAAAGCAATGGAAGGCAAGTGAAACAAAAGGCAAGGCACGGCAAGCGGAAACAAGGCTAAGGCACGACAACGCAAGCTAGGCAATGCACGGCAAGGCAAGGAAAGGGTAACGCAAGGCAAGGCACGGTCAGAAAAGGCAAGGCTAAGGCACGACAACGCAAAGCTAGGCAATGCACGGTAAGGCAAGGAAAGAGTAACGGAAGGCAAGGAAGGCAAGGGAAAGCAAGGCAAGGCAAGGGTAAGGGAAGGAACGGCACGGCAAGGGGAAACAAGGCTAAGGCACGACAACGCAAGCTAGGCAATGCACGGCAAGGCAAGGAAAGGGTAACGCAAGGCAAGGCACGATCAGGCGAGGCAAGGCTAATGCACGACAACGCAAGTCTAGGCAGTGCACGGCTAGGCAAGGAAAGAGTAACGGAAGGATAGGAAGGCAAGGCAAAGCAAGGCAAGGGAAGTGTAACAAACGGCACGGCACGGCAAGGGGAAACAAGGTAAGGCACGACAACGCAAGCTAGGCAATGCACGGCAAGGCAAGGAAAGGGTAACGTAAGGCAAGGCACGGTGAGGCAAGGCAAGGCTAATGCACAACAACGCACGGCTAGGCAATGGACGGCAAGGCAAGGAAAGGGTAACGCAAGGGAAGTCACGGTCAGGCGAGGCAAGGCTACGGCACGACAACTCAAGGCTAGGCAATGCACGGATGGTAAGCAAAGAGTAACGGAAGGCAAGGAAGGCAAGGGAAAGCAAGGCAAGTCAAGAGTAAGGGAAGGAACGGCACGGCAAGGGGAAACAAGGCTAAGGCACGACAACGCAAGCTGGGCAAAGCACGGCAAGGCAAGGAAAGGGTAACGCAAGGCAAGGCACGGTCAGGCAAGGCAAGGCTAATGCACGACAACGCAAGGCTAGGCAGTGCACGGCTAGGCAAGGAACGAGTAACGGAAGGAATGGAAGGCAAGGCAAAGCAAGGCAAGGCAAGTGTAACAAACGGCACGGCACGGCAAGGGGAAACAAGGCTAAGGCACGACAACGCAAGCTAGGCAATGCACGGCAAGGCAAGGAAAGGGTAACGCAAGGCAAGGCACGGTCAGTCAAGGCAAGGCTAATGCACGACAACGCAAGGCTTGGCAGTGCAAGGCTAGGCAAGGAAAGAGTAACAGAAGGAAAGGAAGGCAAGGCAAAGCAATGCAAGGCAAGTGAAACAAAAGGCACGACACGGCAAGGAGAAACAAGGGTAAGGCACGACAACGCAAGCTAGGGAATGCACGGCAAGGCAAGGAAAGGGTAACGTAAGGCAAGGCACGGTGAGGCAAGGCAAGGCTAATGCACAACAACGCACGTCTAGGCAATGCACGGCAAGGCAAGGAAAGGGTAACGCAAGGGAAGTCACGGTCAGGCGAGGCAAGGCTAAGGCACGACAACGCAAGGCTAGGCAATGCACGGCAAGGCAAGGAAAGAGTAACGGAATGTAAGGAATGCAAGGGAAAGCAAGGCAAGGCAAGAGTAACAGAAGGAACGGCACGGCAAGGGGAAACAAGGCTAAGGCACGACAACGCAAGCTAGGCAATGCACGGCAAGGCAAGGAAAGTGTAACGCAAGGCAAGGCACGGTCAGGAAATGCAAGGCTAATGCACGACAACGGAAGGCTAGGCAATGCACGGCAAGGCAAGGAAAGAGTAACGGAATGTAAGGAATGCAAGGGAAAGCAAGGCAAGGCAAGAGTAACGGAAGGAACGACACGGCAAGGGGAAACAAGGCTAAGGCACGACAACGCAAGGCTAGGCAAAGCACGGCAAGGCAAGGAAAGGGTAACGCAAGGCAAGGCACGGTGAGGCATGGCAAGGCTAATGCACGACAACGCACGGCTAGGCAAAGCAAGGCAAGGGAAGGACAGGGTAACGCAAGGCCAGGCACGGTCAGTCGAGGGAAGGCTAATGCACGACAACGCAAGGCTTGTCAGTGCACGGCTCGGCAAGGAAAGCGTAACAGAAGGAAAGGAAGGCAAGGCAAAGCAATGCAAGGCAAGTGAAACAAAAGGCACGGCACGGCAAGGGGAAACAAGGGTAAGGCACGACAACGCAAGCTAGGCAATGCACGGCAAGGCAAGGAAAGGGTAACGTAAGGCAAGGCACGGTGAGGCAAGGCAAGGCTAATGCACAACAACGCACGGCTAGGCAATGGACGGCAAGGCAAGGAAAGGGTAACGCAAGTTAAGTCACGGTCAGGCGAGGCAAGGCTACGGCACGACAACGCAAGGCTAGGCAATGCACGGATGGTAAGCAAAGAGTAACGGAAGGCAAGGAAGGCAAGGGAAAGCAAGGCAAGTCAAGAGTAAGGGAAGGAACGGCACGGCAAGGGGAAACAAGGCTAAGGCACGACAACGCAAGCTGGGCAAAGCACGGCAAGGCAAGGAAAGGGTAACGGAAGGCAAGGCACGGTCAGGCAAGGCAAGGCTAATGCACGACAACGCAAGGCTAGGCAGTGCATGGCTAGGCAAGGAACGAGTAACGGAAGGAATGGAAGGCAAGGCAAAGCAAGGCAAGGCAAGTGTAACAAAAGGCACGGCACGGCAAGGGGAAACAAGGCTAAGGCACGACAACGCAAGCTAGGCAATGCACGGCAAGGCAAGGAAAGGGTAACGCAAGGCAAGGCAGGGTCAGGCGAGACAAGGCTAAGGCACGACAACGCAAGGCTAGGCAATGCACGGCAAGGCAAGGAAAGGGTAACGCAAGGGAAGTCACGGTCAGGCGAGGCAAGGCTAAGTCAGGACAACGCAAGGCTAGGCAATGCACGGAAGGTAAGCAAAGAGCAACGGAAGGCAAGGAAGGCAAGGGAAAGCAAGGCAAGTTAAGGGTAAGGGAAGGAACGGCACGGCAAGGGGAAACAAGGCTAAGGCACGACAACGCAAGCTAGGCAATGCACGGCAAGGCAAGGAAAGGGTAACGCAAAGCAAGGCACGGTCAGTCGAGGCAAGGCTAATGCACGACAACGCAAGGCTAGGTAGTGCACGGCTAGGCAAGGAAAGAGTAACAGAAGGAAAGGAAGGCAAGGCAAAGCAATGCAAGGCAAGTGAAACAAAAGGCACGGCACGGCAAGGAGAAACAAGGGTAAGGCACGACAACGCAAGCAGGGGATGCACGGCAAGGCAAGGAAAGGGTAACGTAAGGCAAGGCACGGTGAGGCAAGGCAAGGCTAATGCACAACAACGCACGGCTAGGCAATGGACGGCAAGGCAAGGAAAGGGTAACGCAAGGGAAGTCACGGTCAGGCGAGGCAAGGCTACGGCACGATAACGCAAGGCTGGGCAATGCACGGATGGTAAGCAAAGAGTAACGGAAGGCAAGGAAGGCAAGGGAAAGCAAGGCAAGGCAAGAGTAAGGGAAGGAACGGCACGGCAAGGGGAAACAAGGCTAAGGCACGGCTACGCACGGCTAGGCAATGCACGGCCAGGCAAGGAAAGGGTAACGCAAGGCAAGGCAGGGTCAGGCGAGGCAAGGCTAATGCACGACAACGCAAGTCTTGGCAGTGCACGGCTAGGCAAGGAACGAGTAATAGAAGGAAAGGAACGCAAGGCAAAGCAATGCAAGGCAAGTGAAACAAAAGGCACGGCACGGCAAGGGGAAACAAGGGTAAGGCACGACAACGCAAGCTAGGCAATGCACGGCAAGGCAAGGAAAGGGTAACGGAAGGCAAGGCACGGTGAGGCAAGGCAAGGCTAATGCACAACAACGCACGGCTAGGCAATGCACGGCAAGGCAAGGAAAGGGTAACGCAAGTGAAGTTACGGTCAGGCGAGGCAAGGCTAAGGCACGACAACGCAAGGCTAGGCAGTGCACGGAAGGCAAGCAAAGAGTAACGGAAGGCAAGGAAGGCAAGGGAAAGCAAGGCAAGTTAAGGGTAAGGGAAGGAACGGCACGGCAAGGGGAAACAGGGCTAAGGCATGACAACGCAAGCTAGGCAATGCACGGCAAGGCAAGGAAAGGGCAACGCAAGGCAAGGCACGGTCAGGCAAGGCTAGGCTAATGCACGACAAAGCAAGGCCAGGCAATGCACGGAACCAAGCAAAGAGTAACGGAAAGCAAGAAAGGCAAGGGAAAGCAAGGCAAGGCAAGAGTAAGGGAAGGAACGGCACGGAAAGGGGAAACAAGGCTAAGGCACGACAACGCAAGCTAGGCAATGCACGGCAAGGCAAGGAAAGGGTAACGCAAAGCAAGGCACGGTCAGTCGAGGCAAGGCTAATGCACGACAACGCAAGGCTAGGTAGTGCACGGCTAGGCAAGGAAAGAGTAACAGAAGGAAAGGAAGGCAAGGCAAAGCAAGGCAAGGCAAGTGTAACAAAAGGCACGGCACGGCAAGGGGAAACAAGGGTAAGGCACGACAACGCAAGGTAGGCAATGCACGGCAAGGCAAGGAAAGGGTAACGCAAGGCAAGGCACGGTGAGGCAAGGCAAGGCTAATGCACAACAACGCACGTCTAGGCAATGTACGGCAAGGCAAGGAAAGGGTAACGCAACGAAAGGCTCTGTCAGGCGAGGCAAGGCTAAGGCACGACAACGCAAGGCTAGGCAATGCACGGAAGGTAAGCAAAGAGTAACGGAAGGCAAGGAAGGCAAGGGAAAGCAAGGCAAGTTAAGGGTAAGGTAAGGAACGGCACGGCAAGAGGAAACAAGGCTTAGGCACGACAACGCAAGCAAGGCAATGCACGGCAAGGCAAGGAAAGGGTAACGCAAGGCAAGGCACGGTTAGGAAATGCAAGGCTAATGCACGACAACGGAAGGCTAGGCAATGCACGGCAAGGCAAGGAAAGAGTAACGGAATGTAAGGAATACAAGGGAAAGCAAGGCAAGGCAAGAGTAACGGAAGGAAAGGCAAGGCAAGGGGAAACAAGGCTAAGGCACGGGAACGCAAGGCTAGGCAAAGCACGGCAAGGCAAGGAAAGGGTAACGCAAGGCAAGGCACGGTGAGGCAAGGCAAGGCAAATGCACACAACGCACGGCTAGGCAATGGACGGCAAGGCAAGGAAAGGGTAACGCAAGGCAAGGCAGGGTCAGGCGAGACAAGGCTAAGGCACGACAACGCAAGGCTAGGCAATGCACGGCAAGGCAAGGAAAGGGTAACGCAAGGCAAGGCACGGTCAGAGAATGCAAGGCTAATGCAAGACAACGCAAGGCTAGGCAATGCACGGTAAGGCAAGGAAAGAGTAACGGAAGGCAAGGAAGGCAAGGGAAAGCAAGGCAAGGCAAGGGTAAGGGAAGGAACGGCACGGCAAGGGGAAACAAGGCTAAGGCACGACAACGCAAGCTAGGCAATGCACGGCAAGGCAAGGAAAGGGTAACGCAAGGCAAGGCACGATCAGGCGTGGCAAGGCTAATGCACGACAACGCAAGGCTAGGCAGTGCACGGCTAGGCAAGGAAAGAGTAACGGAAGGATAGGAAGGCAAGTCAAAGCAAGGCAAGGGAAGTGTAACAAACGGCACGGCACGGCAAGGGGAAACAAGGTAAGGCACGACAACGCAAGCTAGGCAATGCACGGCAAGGCAAGGAAAGGGTAACGCAAGGCAAGGCACGGTCAGTCGAGGCAAGGCTAATGCACGACAACGCAAGGCTTGGCAGTGCAAGGCTAGGCAAGGAAAGAGTAACAGAAGGAAAGGAAGGCAAGGCAAAGCAATGCAAGGCAAGTGAAACAAAAGGCACGGCACGGCAAGGAGAAACAAGGGTAAGGCACGACAACGCAAGCAGGGGATGCACGGCAAGGCAAGGAAAGGGTAACGTAAGGCAAGGCACGGTGAGGCAAGGCAAGGCTAATGCACAACAACGCACGGCTAGGCAATGGACGGCAAGGCAAGGAAAGGGTAACGCAAGGGAAGTCACGGTCAGGCGAGGCAAGGCTACGGCACGATAACGCAAGGCTGGGCAATGCACGGATGGTAAGCAAAGAGTAACGGAAGGCAAGGAAGGCAAGGGAAAGCAAGGCAAGGCAAGAGTAAGGGAAGGAACGGCACGGCAAGGGGAAACAAGGCTAAGGCACGACAACGCAAGCTGGGCAAAACACGGCAAGGCAAGGAAAGGGTAACGCAAGGCAAGGCACGGTCAAGCAAGGCAAGGCTAATGCACGACAACGCAAGGCTAGGCAGTGCACGGCTAGGCAAGGAACGAGTAACGGAAGGAATGGAAGGCAAGGCAAAGCAAGGCAAGGCAAGTGTAACAAAAGGCACGGCACGGCAAGGGGAAACAAGGCTAAGGCACGACAAGGCAAGCTAGGCAATGCACGGCAAGGCAAGGAAAGGGTAACGCAAGGCAAGGCAGGGTCAGGCGAGACAAGGCTAAGGCACGACAACGCAAGGCTAGGCAATGCACGGCAAGGCAAGGAAAGGGTAACGCAAGGGAAGGCACGTTGAGGAAAGGCAAGGCTAATGCACAACAACGCACGTCTAGGCAATGCACGGCAAGGCAAGGAAAGGGTAACGCAAGGGAAGTCACGGTCAGGCGAGGCAAGGCTAAGGCACGACAACGCAAGGCTAGGCAATGCACGGCAAGGCAAGGAAAGAGTAACGGAATGTAAGGAATGCAAGGGAAAGCAAGGCAAGGCAAGAGTAACAGAAGGAACGGCACGGCAAGGGGAAACAAGGCTAAGGCACGACAACGCAAGCTAGGCAATGCACGGCAAGGCAAGGAAAGGGTAACGCAAGGCAAGGCACGGTCAGGAAATGCAAGGCTAATGCACGACAACGGAAGGCTAGGCAATGCACGGCAAGGCAAGGAAAGAGTAACGGAATGTAAGGAATGCAAGAGAAAGCAAGGAAAGGCAAGTGTAACGGAAGGAACGGCACGGCAAGGGGAAACAAGGCTAAGGCACGACAACGCAAGGCTAGGCAAAGCACGGCAAGGCAAGGAAAGGGTAACGCAAGGCAAGGCACGGTGAGGCATGCCAAGGCTAAGGCACGACAACGCACGGCTAGGAAAAGCAAGGCAAGGGAAGGAGAGGGTAGCGCAAGGCCAGGCACGGTCACTCGACGGAAGGCTAATGCACGACAACGCAAGGCTTAGCAGTGCACGGCTAGGCAAGGAAAGCGTAACAGAAGGAAAGGAAGGCAAGGCAAAGCAATGCAAGGCAAGTGAAACAAAAGGCACGGCACGGCAAGGGGAAACAAGGGTAAGGCACGACAACGCAAGCTAGGCAATGCACGGCAAGGCAAGGAAAGGGTAACGCAAGTCAAGGCAGGGTCAGGCGAGACAAGGCTAAGGCACGACAACGCAAGGCTAGGCAGTGCACGGCTAGGCAAGGAAAGAGTAACGGAAGGTTAGGAAGGCAAGGCAAAGCAAGGCAAGGGAAGTGTAACAAACGGCACGGCCCGGCAAGGGGAAACAAGGTAAGGCACGACAACGCAAGCTAGGCAATGCACGGCAAGGCAAGGAAAGGGTAACGTAAGGCAAGGCACGGTGAGGCAAGGCAAAGCTAATGCACAACAACGCACGGCTAGGCAATGGACGGCAAGGCAAGGAAAGGGTAACGCAAGGGAAGTCACGGTCAGGCGAGGCAAGGCTAAGGCACGACAACGCAAGGCTAGGCAATGCACGGCAAGGCAAGGAAAGAGTAACGGAATGTAAGGAATGCAAGGGAAAGCAAGGCAAGGCAAGAGTAACCGAAGGAACGGCACGGCAAGGGGAAACAAGGCTAAGGCACGACAACGCAAGCTAGGGAATGCACGGCAAGGCAAGGAAAGGGTAACGTAAGGCAAGGCACTGTGAGGCAAGGCAAGGCTAATGCACAACAACGCACGGCTAGGCAATGGACGGCAAGGCAAGGAAAGGGTAACGCAAGGGAAGTCACGGTCAGGCGAGGCAAGGCTACGGCACGACAACGCAAGGCTAGGCAATGCACGGATGGTAAGCAAAGAGTAACGGAAGGCAAGGAAGGCAAGGGAAAGCAAGGCAAGGCAAGAGTAAGGGAAGGAACGGCACGGCAAGGGGAAACAAGGCTAAGGCACGACAACGCAAGCTGGGCAAAGCACGGCAAGGCAAGGAAAGGGCAACGCAAGGCAAGGCACGGTCAGGCAAGGCAAGGCTAATGCACGACAACGCAAGGCTAGGCAGTGCACGGCTAGGCAAGGAACGAGTAACGGAAGGAATGGAAGGCAAGGCAAAGCAAGGCAAGGCAAGTGTAAAAAAAGGCACGGCACGGCAAGGGGAAACAAGGCTAAGGCACGACAACGCAAGCTAGGCAATGGACGGCAAGGCAAGGAAAGGGTAACGCAAGGCAAGGCAGGGTCAGGCGAGACAAGGCTAAGGCACGACAACGCAAGGCTAGGCAATGCACGGCAAGGCAAGGAAAGGGTAACGCAAGGGAAGGCACGTTGTGGAAAGGCAAGGCTAATGCCAACAACGCACGTCTAGGCAATGCACGGCAAGGCAAGGAAAGGGTAACGCAAGGGAAGTCACGGTCAGGCGAGGCAAGGCTAAGGCACGACAACGCAAGGCTAGGCAATGCACGGCAAGGCAAGGAAAGAGTAACGGAATGTAAGGAATGCAAGGGAAAGCAAGGCAAGGCAAGAGTAACAGAAGGAACGGCACGGCAAGGGGAAACAAGGCTAAGGCACGACAACGCAAGCTAGGCAATGCACGGCAAGGCAAGGAAAGGGTAACGCAAGGCAAGGCACGGTCAGGAAATGCAAGGCTAATGCACGACCACGGAAGGCTAGGCAATGCACGGCAAGGCAAGGAAAGAGTAACGGAATGTAAGGAATGCAAGAGAAAGCAAGGCAAGGCAAGAGTAACGGAAGGAACGGCACGGCAAGGGGAAACAAGGCTAAGGCACGACAACGCAAGGCTAGGCAAAGCACGGCAAGGCAAGGAAAGGGTAACGCAAGGCAAGGCACGGTGAGGCATGGCAAGGCTAATGCACGACAACGCACGGCTAGGCAAAGCAAGGCAAGGGAAGGAGAGGGTAACGCAAGGCCAGGCACGGTCACTCGAGGGAAGGGTAATGCACGACAACGCAAGGCTTAGCAGTGCACGGCTAGGCAAGGAAATCGTAACAGAAGGAAAGGAAGGCAAGGCAAAGCAATGCAAGGCAAGTGAAACAAAAGGCAAGGCACGACAAGGGGAAACAAGGCTAAGGCACGACAACGCAAGCTAGGCAATGCACGGCAAGGCAAGGAAAGGGTAACGCAAGGCAAGGCACGGTCAGAGAAGGCAAGGCTAAGGCACGACAACGCAAGGCTAGGCAATGCACGGTAAGGCAAGGAAAGACTAACGGAAGGCAAGGAAGGCAAGGGAAAGCAAGGCAAGGCAAGGGTAAGGGAAGGAACGGCACGGCAAGGGGAAACAAGGCTAAGGCACGACAACGCAAGCTAGGCAATGCACGGCAAGGCAAGGAAAGGGTAACGCAAGGCAAGGCACGATCAGGCGAGGCAAGGCTAATGCACGACAACGCAAGGCTAGGCAGTGCACGGCTAGGCAAGGAAAGAGTAACGGAAGGTTAGGAAGGCAAGGCAAAGCAAGGCAAGGGAAGTGTAACAAACGGCACGGCACGGCAAGGGGAAACAAGGTAAGGCACGACAACGCAAGCTAGGCAATGCACGGCAAGGCAAGGAAAGGGTAACGTAAGGCAAGGCACGGTGAGGCAAGGCAAGGCTAATGCACAACAACGCACGGCTAGGCAATGGACGGCAAGGCAAGGAAAGGGTAACGCAAGGGAAGTCACGGTCAGGCGAGGCAAGGCTAAGGCACGACAACGCAAGGCTAGGCAATGCACGGCAAGGCAAGGAAAGAGTAACGGAATGTAAGGAATGCAAGGGAAAGCAAGGCAAGGCAAGAGTAACGGAAGGAACGGCACGGCAAGGGGAAACAAGGCTAAGGCACGACAACGCAAGCTAGGGAATGCACGGCAAGGCAAGGAAAGGGTAACGTAAGGCAAGGCACTGTGAGGCAAGGCAAGGCTAATGCACAACAACGCACGGCTAGGCAATGGACGGCAAGGCAAGGAAAGGGTAACGCAAGGGAAGTCACGGTCAGGCGAGGCAAGGCTACGGCACGACAACGCAAAGCTAGGCAATGCACGGATGGTAAGCAAAGAGTAACGGAAGGCAAGGAAGGCAAGGGAAAGCAAGGCAAGGCAAGAGTAAGGGAAGGAACGGCACGGCAAGGGGAAACAAGGCTAAGGCACGACAACGCAAGCTGGGCAAAGCACGGCAAGGCAAGGAAAGGGTAACGCAAGGCAAGGCACGGTCAGTCGAGGCAAGGCTAATGCACGACAACGCAAGGCTTGGCAGTGCAAGGCTAGGCAAGGAAAGAGTAACAGAAGGAAAGGAAGGCAAGGCAAAGCAATGCAAGGCAAGTGAAACAAAAGGCACGGCACGGCAAGGAGAAACAAGGGTAAGGCACGACAACGCAAGCTAGGCAATGCACGGCAAGGCAAGGAAAGGGTAACGTAAGGCAAGGCACGGTGAGGCAAGGCAAGGCTAATGCACAACAACGCACGGCTAGGCAATGGACGGCAAGGCAAGGAAAGGGTAACGCAAGGGAAGTCACGGTCAGGCGAGGCAAGGCTACGGCACGATAACGCAAGGCTGGGCAATGCACGGATGGTAAGCAAAGAGTAACGGAAGGCAAGGAAGGCAAGGGAAAGCAAGGCAAGGCAAGAGTAAGGGAAGGAACGGCACGGCAAGGGGAAACAAGGCTAAGGCACGACAACGCAAGCTGGGCAAAACACGGCAAGGCAAGGAAAGGGTAACGCAAGGCAAGGCACGGTCAGGCAAGGCAAGGCTAATGCACGACAACGCAAGGCTAGGCAGTGCACGGCTAGGCAAGGAACGAGTAACGGAAGGAATGGAAGGCAAGGCAAAGCAAGGCAAGGCAAGTGTAACAAAAGGCACGGCACGGCAAGGGGAAACAAGGCTAAGGCACGACAACGCAAGCTAGGCAATGCACGGCAAGGCAAGGAAAGGGTAACGCAAGGCAAGGCAGGGTCAGGCGAGACAAGGCTAAGGCACGACAACGCAAGGCTAGGCAATGCACGGCAAGGCAAGGAAAGGGTAACGCAAGGGAAGGCACGTTGAGGAAAGGCAAGGCTAATGCACAACAACGCACGTCTAGGCAATGCACGGCAAGGCAAGGAAAGGGTAACGCAAGGGAAGTCACGGTCAGGCGAGGCAAGGCTAAGGCACGACAAAGCAAGGCTAGGCAATGCACGGCAAGGCAAGGAAAGAGTAACGGAATGTAAGGAATGCAAGGGAAAGCAAGGCAAGGCAAGAGTAACAGAAGGAACGGCACGGCAAGGGGAAACAAGGCTAAGGCACGACAACGCAAGCTAGGCAATGCACGGCAAGGCAAGGAAATGGTAACGCAAGGCAAGGCACGGTCAGGAAATGCAAGGCTAATGCACGACAACGGAAGGCTAGGCAATGCACGGCAAGGCAAGGAAAGAGTAACGGAATGTAAGGAATGCAAGAGAAAGCAAGGCAAGGCAAGTGTAACGGAAGGAACGGCACGGCAAGGGGAAACAAGGCTAAGGCACGACAACGCAAGGCTAGGCAAAGCACGGCAAGGCAAGGAAAGGGTAACGCAAGGCAAGGCACGGTGAGGCATGCCAAGGCTAAGGCACGACAACGCACGGCTAGGCAAAGCAAGGCAAGGGAAGGAGAGGGTAGCGCAAGGCCAGGCACGGTCACTCGAGGGAAGGCTAATGCACGACAACGCAAGGCTTAGCAGTGCACGGCTAGGCAAGGAAAGCGTAACAGAAGGAAAGGAAGGCAAGGCAAAGCAATGCAAGGCAAGTGAAACAAAAGGCACGGCACGGCAAGGGGAAACAAGGCTAAGGCACGACAACGCAAGCTAGGCAATGCACGGCAAGGCAAGGAAAGGGTAACGCAAGGCAAGGCAGTGTCAGGCGAGACAAGGCTAAGGCACGACAACGCGAGGCTAGGCAATGCACGGCAAGGCAAGGAAAGGGTAACGCAAGGGAAGGCACGGTGAGGAAAGGCAAGGCTAATGCACAACCACGCACGTCTAGGCAATGCACGGCAAGGCAAGGAAAGGGTAACGAAAGGGAAGTCACGGTCAGGCGAGGCAAGGCTAAGGCACGACAACGCAAGGCTAGGCAATGCACGGCAAGGCAAGGAAAGAGTAACGGAATGTAAGGAATGCAAGGGAAAGCAAGGCAAGGCAAGAGTAACAGAAGGAACGGCACGGCAAGGGGAAACAAGGCTAAGGCACGACAACGCAAGCTAGGGAATGCACGGCAAGGCAAGGAAAGGGTAACGTAAGGCAAGGCACTGTGAGGCAAGGCAAGGCTAATGCACAACAACGCACGGCTAGGCAATGGACGGCAAGGCAAGGAAAGGGTAACGCAAGGGAAGTCACGGTCAGGCGAGGCAAGGCTACGGCACGACAACGCAAGGCTAGGCAATGCACGGATGGTAAGCAAATTGTAACGGAAGGCAAGGAAGGCAAGGGAAAGCAAGGCAAGGCAAGAGTAAGGGAAGGAACGGCACGGCAAGGGGAAACAAGGCTAAGGCACGACAACGCAAGGCTAGGCAAAGCACGGCAAGGCAAGGAAAGGGTAACGCAAGGCAAGGCACGGTGAGGCAAGGCAAGGCTAATGCACGACAACGCACGGCTAGGCAAAGCAAGGCAAGGGAAGGAGAGGGTAACGCAAGGCAAGGCACGGTCAAGCGAGGCAAGGCTAAGGCACGACAACGAAAGGCTTGGCAATGCACGGCAAGGCAAGGAAAGGGTAACGCAAGGGAAGGCACGGTGAGGAAAGGCAAGGCTAATGCACAACAACGCACGTCTAGGCAAAGCACGGCAAGGCAAGGAAAGGGTAACGCAAGGGAAGTCACGGTCAGGCGAGGCAAGGCTAAGGCACGACAACGCAAGGCTAGGCAATGCACGGCAAGGCAAGGAAAGAGTAACGGAATGTAAGGAATGCAAGGGAAAGCAAGGCAAGGCAAGAGTAACAGAAGGAACGGCACGTCAAGGGGAAACAAGGCTAAGGCACGACAACGCAAGCTAGGGAATGCACGGCAAGGCAAGGAAAGGGTAACGTAAGGCAAGGCACTGTGAGGCAAGGCAAGGCTAATGCACAACAACGCACGGCTAGGCAATGGACGGCAAGGCAAGGAAAGGGTAACGCAAGGGAAGTCACCGTCAGGCGAGGCAAGGCTACGGCACGACAACGCAAGGCTAGGCAGTGCACGGCTAGGCAAGGAACGAGTAACGGAAGGAATGGAAGGCAAGGCAAAGCAAGGCAAGGCAATTGTAACAAAAGGCACGGCACGGCAAGGGGAAACAAGGCTAAGGCACGACAACGCAAGCTAGGCAATGCACGGCAAGGCAAGGAAAGGGTAACGCAAGGCAAGGCAGGGTCAGGCGAGACAAGGCTAAGGCACGACAACGCAAGGCTAGGCAATGCACGGCAAGGCAAGGAAAGGGTAACGCAAGGGAAGGCACGTTGAGGAAAGGCAAGGCTAATGCACAACAACGCACGTCTAGGCAATGCACGGCAAGGCAAGGAAAGGGTAACGCAAGGGAAGTCACGGTCAGGCGAGGCAAGGCTAAGGCACGACAACGCAAGGCTAGGCAATGCACGGCAAGGCAAGGAAAGAGTAACGGAATGTAAGGAATGCAAGGGAAAGCAAGGCAAGGCAAGAGTAACAGAAGGAACGGCATGGCAAGGGGAAACAAGGCTAAGGCACGACAACGCAAGCTAGGCAATGCACGGCAAGGCAAGGAAAGGGTAACGCAAGGCAAGGCACGGTCAGGAAATGCAAGGCTAATGCACGACAACGGAAGGCTAGGCAATGCACGGCAAGGCAAGGAAAGAGTAACGGAATGTAAGGAATGCAAGAGAAAGCAAGGCAAGGCAAGAGTAACGGAAGGAACGGCACGGCAAGGGGAAACAAGGCTAAGGCACGACAACGCAAGGCTAGGCAAAGCACGGCAAGGCAAGGAAAGGGTAACGCAAGGCAAGGCACGGTGAGGCATGGCAAGGCTAATGCACGACAACGCACGGCTAGGCAAAGCAAGGCAAGGGAAGGAGAGGGTAACGCAAGGCCAGGCACGGTCACTCGAGGGAAGGCTAATGCACGACAACGCAAGGCTTAGCAGTGCACGGCTAGGCAAGGAAAGCGTAACAGAAGGAAAGGAAGGCAAGGCAAAGCAATGCAAGGCAAGTGAAACAAAAGGCAAGGCACGGCAAGGGGAAACAAGGCTAAGGCACGACAACGCAAGCTAGGCAATGCACGGCAAGGCAAGGAAAGGGTAACGCAAGGCAAGGCAGGGTCAGGCGAGACAAGGCTAAGGCACGACAACGCAAGGCTAGGCAATGCACGGCAAGGCAAGGAAAGGGTAACGCAAGGGAAGGCACGGTGAGGAAAGGCAAGGCTAATGCACAACAACGCACGTCTAGGCAATGCACGGCAAGGCAAGGAAAGAGTAACGGAAGGCAAGGAAGGCAAGGGAAAGCAAGGCAAGGCAAGGGTAAGGGAAGGAACGGCACGGCAAGGGGAAACAAGGCTAAGGCACGACAACGCAAGCTAGGCAATGCACGGCACGGCAAGGAAAGGGTAACGCAAGGCAAGGCACGATCAAGCGAGGCAAGGCTAATGCACGACAACGCAAGGCTAGGCAGTGCACGGCTAGGCAAGGAAAGAGAAACGGAAGGATAGGAAGGCAAGGCAAAGCAAGGCAAGGGAAGTGTAACAAACGGCACGGCACGGCAAGGGGAAACAAGGTAAGGCACGACAACGCAAGCTAGGCAATGCACGGCAAGGCAAGGAAAGGGTAACGCAAGGCAAGGCACGGTCAGTAAAGGCAAGGCTGATGCACGACAACGCAAGGCTTGGCAGTGCACGGCTAGGCAAGGAACGAGTAACGGAAGGAATGGAAGGCAAGGCAAAGCAAGGCAAGGCAAGTGAAACAAAAGGCAAGGCACGACAAGGGGAAACAAGGCTAAGGCACGACAACGCAAGCTAGGCAATGCACGGCAAGGCAAGGAAAGGGTAACGCAAGGCAAGGCACGGTCAGAGAAGGCAAGGCTAAGGCACGACAACGCAAGGCTAGGCAATGCACGGTAAGGCAAGGAAAGACTAACGGAAGGCAAGGAAGGCAAGGGAAAGCAAGGCAAGGCAAGGGTAAGGGAAGGAACGGCACGGCAAGGGGAAACAAGGCTAAGGCACGACAACGCAAGCTAGGCAATGCACGGCAAGGCAAGGAAAGGGTAACGCAAGGCAAGGCACGATCAGGCGAGGCAAGGCTAATGCACGACAACGCAAGGCTAGGCAGTGCACGGCTAGGCAAGGAAAGAGTAACGGAAGGTTAGGAAGGCAAGGCAAAGCAAGGCAAGGGAAGTGTAACAAACGGCACGGCACGGCAAGGGGAAACAAGGTAAGGCACGACAACGCAAGCTAGGCAATGCACGGCAAGGCAAGGAAAGGGTAACGTAAGGCAAGGCACGGTGAGGCAAGGCAAGGCTAATGCACAACAACGCACGGCTAGGCAATGGACGGCAAGGCAAGGAAAGGGTAACGCAAGGGAAGTCACGGTCAGGCGAGGCAAGGCTAAGGCACGACAACGCAAGGCTAGGCAATGCACGGCAAGGCAAGGAAAGAGTAACGGAATGTAAGGAATGCAAGGGAAAGCAAGGCAAGGCAAGAGTAACGGAAGGAACGGCACGGCAAGGGGAAACAAGGCTAAGGCACGACAACGCAAGCTAGGGAATGCACGGCAAGGCAAGGAAAGGGTAACGTAAGGCAAGGCACTGTGAGGCAAGGCAAGGCTAATGCACAACAACGCACGGCTAGGCAATGGACGGCAAGGCAAGGAAAGGGTAACGCAAGGGAAGTCACGGTCAGGCGAGGCAAGGCTACGGCACGACAACGCAAAGCTAGGCAATGCACGGATTGTAAGCAAAGAGTAACGGAAGGCAAGGAAGGCAAGGGAAAGCAAGGCAAGGCAAGAGTAAGGGAAGGAACGGCACGGCAAGGGGAAACAAGGCTAAGGCACGACAACGCAAGCTGGGCAAAGCACGGCAAGGCAAGGAAAGGGTAACGCAAGGCAAGTCACGGTCAGTCGAGGCAAGGCTAATGCACGACAACGCAAGGCTTGGCAGTGCAAGGCTAGGCAAGGAAAGAGTAACAGAAGGAAAGGAAGGCAAGGCAAAGCAATGCAAGGCAAGTGAAACAAAAGGCACGGCACGGCAAGGAGAAACAAGGGTAAGGCACGACAACGCAAGCTAGGCAATGCACGGCAAGGCAAGGAAAGGGTAACGTAAGGCAAGGCACGGTGAGGCAAGGCAAGGCTAATGCACAACAACGCACGGCTAGGCAATGGACGGCAAGGCAAGGAAAGGGTAACGCAAGGGAAGTCACGGTCAGGCGAGGCAAGGCTACGGCACGATAACGCAAGGCTGGGCAATGCACGGATGGTAAGCAAAGAGTAACGGAAGGCAAGGAAGGCAAGGGAAAGCAAGGCAAGGCAAGAGTAAGGGAAGGAACGGCACGGCAAGGGGAAACAAGGCTAAGGCACGACAACGCAAGCTGGGCAAAACACGGCAAGGCAAGGAAAGGGTAACGCAAGGCAAGGCACGGTCAGGCAAGGCAAGGCTAATGCACGACAACGCAAGGCTAGGCAGTGCACGGCTAGGCAAGGAACGAGTAACGGAAGGAATGGAAGGCAAGGCAAAGCAAGGCAAGGCAAGTGTAACAAAAGGCACGGCACGGCAAGGGGAAACAAGGCTAAGGCACGACAACGCAAGCTAGGCAATGCACGGCAAGGCAAGGAAAGGGTAACGCAAGGCAAGGCAGGGTCAGGCGAGACAAGGCTAAGGCACGACAACGCAAGGCTAGGCAATGCACGGCAAGGCAAGGAAAGGGTAACGCAAGGGAAGGCACGTTGAGGAAAGGCAAGGCTAATGCACAACAACGCACGTCTAGGCAATGCACGGCAAGGCAAGGAAAGGGTAACGCAAGGGAAGTCACGGTCAGGCGAGGCAAGGCTAAGGCACGACAAAGCAAGGCTAGGCAATGCACGGCAAGGCAAGGAAAGAGTAACGGAATGTAAGGAATGCAAGGGAAAGCAAGGCAAGGCAAGAGTAACAGAAGGAACGGCACGGCAAGGGGAAACAAGGCTAAGGCACGACAACGCAAGCTAGGCAATGCACGGCAAGGCAAGGAAATGGTAACGCAAGGCAAGGCACGGTCAGGAAATGCAAGGCTAATGCACGACAACGGAAGGCTAGGCAATGCACGGCAAGGCAAGGAAAGAGTAACGGAATGTAAGGAATGCAAGAGAAAGCAAGGCAAGGCAAGTGTAACGGAAGGAACGGCACGGCAAGGGGAAACAAGGCTAAGGCACGACAACGCAAGGCTAGGCAAAGCACGGCAAGGCAAGGAAAGGGTAACGCAAGGCAAGGCACGGTGAGGCATGCCAAGGCTAAGGCACGACAACGCACGGCTAGGCAAAGCAAGGCAAGGGAAGGAGAGGGTAGCGCAAGGCCAGGCACGGTCACTCGAGGGAAGGCTAATGCACGACAACGCAAGGCTTAGCAGTGCACGGCTAGGCAAGGAAAGCGTAACAGAAGGAAAGGAAGGCAAGGCAAAGCAATGCAAGGCAAGTGAAACAAAAGGCACGGCACGGCAAGGGGAAACAAGGCTAAGGCACGACAACGCAAGCTAGGCAATGCACGGCAAGGCAAGGAAAGGGTAACGCAAGGCAAGGCAGTGTCAGGCGAGACAAGGCTAAGGCACGACAACGCGAGGCTAGGCAATGCACGGCAAGGCAAGGAAAGGGTAACGCAAGGGAAGGCACGGTGAGGAAAGGCAAGGCTAATGCACAACCACGCACGTCTAGGCAATGCACGGCAAGGCAAGGAAAGGGTAACGAAAGGGAAGTCACGGTCAGGCGAGGCAAGGCTAAGGCACGACAACGCAAGGCTAGGCAATGCACGGCAAGGCAAGGAAAGAGTAACGGAATGTAAGGAATGCAAGGGAAAGCAAGGCAAGGCAAGAGTAACAGAAGGAACGGCACGGCAAGGGGAAACAAGGCTAAGGCACGACAACGCAAGCTAGGGAATGCACGGCAAGGCAAGGAAAGGGTAACGTAAGGCAAGGCACTGTGAGGCAAGGCAAGGCTAATGCACAACAACGCACGGCTAGGCAATGGACGGCAAGGCAAGGAAAGGGTAACGCAAGGGAAGTCACGGTCAGGCGAGGCAAGGCTACGGCACGACAACGCAAGGCTAGGCAATGCACGGATGGTAAGCAAAGAGTAACGGAAGGCAAGGAAGGCAAGGGAAAGCAAGGCAAGGCAAGAGTAAGGGAAGGAACGGCACGGCAAGGGGAAACAAGGCTAAGGCACGACAACGCAAGGCTAGGCAAAGCACGGCAAGGCAAGGAAAGGGTAACGCAAGGCAAGGCACGGTGAGGCAAGGCAAGGCTAATGCACGACAACGCACGGCTAGGCAAAGCAAGGCAAGGGAAGGAGAGGGTAACGCAAGGCAAGGCACGGTCAAGCGAGGCAAGGCTAAGGCACGACAACGAAAGGCTAGGCAATGCACGGCAAGGCAAGGAAAGGGTAACGCAAGGGAAGGCACGGTGAGGAAAGGCAAGGCTAATGCACAACAACGCACGTCTAGGCAATGCACGGCAAGGCAAGGAAAGGGTAACGCAAGGGAAGTCACGGTCAGGCGAGGCAAGGCTAAGGCACGACAACGCAAGGCTAGGCAATGCACGGCAAGGCAAGGAAAGAGTAACGGAATGTAAGGAATGCAAGGGAAAGCAAGGCAAGGCAAGAGTAACAGAAGGAACGGCACGTCAAGGGGAAACAAGGCTAAGGCACGACAACGCAAGCTAGGGAATGCACGGCAAGGCAAGGAAAGGGTAACGTAAGGCAAGGCACTGTGAGGCAAGGCAAGGCTAATGCACAACAACGCACGGCTAGGCAATGGACGGCAAGGCAAGGAAAGGGTAACGCAAGGGAAGTCACCGTCAGGCGAGGCAAGGCTACGGCACGACAACGCAAGGCTAGGCAGTGCACGGCTAGGCAAGGAACGAGTAACGGAAGGAATGGAAGGCAAGGCAAAGCAAGGCAAGGCAATTGTAACAAAAGGCACGGCACGGCAAGGGGAAACAAGGCTAAGGCACGACAACGCAAGCTAGGCAATGCACGGCAAGGCAAGGAAAGGGTAACGCAAGGCAAGGCAGGGTCAGGCGAGACAAGGCTAAGGCACGACAACGCAAGGCTAGGCAATGCACGGCAAGGCAAGGAAAGGGTAACGCAAGGGAAGGCACGTTGAGGAAAGGCAAGGCTAATGCACAACAACGCACGTCTAGGCAATGCACGGCAAGGCAAGGAAAGGGTAACGCAAGGGAAGTCACGGTCAGGCGAGGCAAGGCTAAGGCACGACAACGCAAGGCTAGGCAATGCACGGCAAGGCAAGGAAAGAGTAACGGAATGTAAGGAATGCAAGGGAAAGCAAGGCAAGGCAAGAGTAACAGAAGGAACGGCATGGCAAGGGGAAACAAGGCTAAGGCACGACAACGCAAGCTAGGCAATGCACGGCAAGGCAAGGAAAGGGTAACGCAAGGCAAGGCACGGTCAGGAAATGCAAGGCTAATGCACGACAACGGAAGGCTAGGCAATGCACGGCAAGGCAAGGAAAGAGTAACGGAATGTAAGGAATGCAAGAGAAAGCAAGGCAAGGCAAGAGTAACGGAAGGAACGGCACGGCAAGGGGAAACAAGGCTAAGGCACGACAACGCAAGGCTAGGCAAAGCACGGCAAGGCAAGGAAAGGGTAACGCAAGGCAAGGCACGGTGAGGCATGGCAAGGCTAATGCACGAAAACGCACGGCTAGGCAAAGCAAGGCAAGGGAAGGAGAGGGTAACGCAAGGCCAGGCACGGTCACTCGAGGGAAGGCTAATGCACGACAACGCAAGGCTTAGCAGTGCACGGCTAGGCAAGGAAAGCGTAACAGAAGGAAAGGAAGGCAAGGCAAAGCAATGCAAGGCAAGTGAAACAAAAGGCAAGGCACGGCAAGGGGAAACAAGGCTAAGGCACGACAACGCAAGCTAGGCAATGCACGGCAAGGCAAGGAAAGGGTAACGCAAGGCAAGGCAGGGTCAGGCGAGACAAGGCTAAGGCACGACAACGCAAGGCTAGGCAATGCACGGCAAGGCAAGGAAAGGGTAACGCAAGGGAAGGCACGGTGAGGAAAGGCAAGGCTAATGCACAACAACGCAAGGCTAGGCAATGCACGGCAAGGCAAGGAAAGAGTAACGGAAGGCAAGGAAGGCAAGGGAAAGCAAGGCAAGGCAAGGGTAAGGGAAGGAACGGCACGGCAAGGGGAAACAAGGCTAAGGCACGACAACGCAAGCTAGGCAATGCACGGCAAGGCAAGGAAAGGGTAACGCAAGGCAAGGCACGATCAAGCGAGGCAAGGCTAATGCACGACAAGGCAAGGCTAGGAAGTGCACGGCTAGGCAAGGAAAGAGAAACGGAAGGATAGGAAGGCAAGGCAAAGCAAGGCAAGGGAAGTGTAACAAACGGCACGGCACGGCAAGGGGAAACAAGGTAAGGCACGACAACGCAAGCTAGGCAATGCACGGCAAGGCAAGGAAAGGGTAACGCAAGGCAAGGCACGGTCAGTAAAGGCAAGGCTGATGCACGACAACGCAAGGCTTGGCAGTGCACGGCTAGGCAAGGAACGAGTAACGGAAGGAATGGAAGGCAAGGCAAAGCAAGGCAAGGCAAGTGTAACAAAAGGCACGGCACGGCAAGGGGAAACAAGGCTAAGGCACGACAACGCAAGCTAGGCAATGCACGGCAAGGCAAGGAAAGGGTAACGCAAGGCAAGGCAGGGTCAGGCGAGACAAGGCTAAGGCACGACAACGCAAGGCTAGGCAATGCACGGCAAGGCAAGTTAAGGGTAACGCAAGGGAAGGCACGGTGAGGAAAGGCAAGGCTAATGCACAACAACGCACGTCTAGGCAATGCACGGCAAGGCAAGGAAAGGGTAACGGAATGTAAGGAATGCAAGGGAAAGCAAGGCAAGGCAAGAGTAACGGAAGGAACGGCACGGCAAGGGGAAACAAGGCTAAGGCACGACAACGCAAGCTAGGCAATGCACGGCAAGGCAAGGAAAGGGTAACGCAAGGCAAGGCACGGTCAGGAAATGCAAGGCTAATGCACGACAACGGAAGGCTAGGCAATGCACGGCAAGGCAAGGAAAGAGTAACGGAATGTAAGGAATGCAAGAGAAAGCAAGGCAAGGCAAGAGTAACGGAAGGAACGGCACGGCAAGGGGAAACAAGGCCAAGGCACGACAACGCAAGGCTAGGCAAAGCACGGCAAGGCAAGGAAAGGGTAACGCAAGGCAAGGCACGGTGAGGCATGGCAAGGCTAATGCACGACAACGCACGGCTAGGCAAAGCAAGGCAAGGGAAGGAGAGGGTAACGCAAGGCCAAGCACGGTCACTCGAGGGAAGGCTAATGCACGACAACGCAAGGCTTAGCAGTGCACGGCTAGGCAAGGAAAGCGTAACAGAAGGAAAGGAAGGCAAGGCAAAGCAATGCAAGGCAAGTGAAACAAAAGGCAAGGCACGGCAAGGGGAAACAAGGCTAAGGCACGACAACGCAAGCTAGGCAATGCACGGCAAGGCAAGGAAAGGGTAACGCAAGGCAAGGCAGGGTCAGGCGAGACAAGGCTAAGGCACGACAACGCAAGGCTAGGCAATGCACGGCAAGGCAAGGAAAGGGTAACGCAAGGGAAGGCACGGTGAGGAAAGGCAAGGCTAATGCACAACAACGCACGTCTAGGCAATGCACGGCAAGGCAAGGAAAGGGTAACGCAAGGAAGTCACGGTCAGGCGAGGCAAGGCTAAGGCACGACAACGCAAGGCTAGGCAATGCATGGCAAGGCAAGGAAAGAGTAACGGAATGTAAGGAATGCAAGGGAAAGCAAGGCAAGGCAAGAGTAACAGAAGGAACGGCACGGCAAGGGGAAACAAGGCTAAGGCACGACAACGCAAGCTAGGCAATGCACGGCAAGGCAAGGAAAGGGTAACGCAAGGCAAGGCACGGTCAGGAAATGCAAGGCTAATGCACGACAACGGAAGGCTAGGCAATGCACGGCAAGGCAAGGAAAGAGTAACGGAATGTAAGGAATGCAAGGGAAAGCAAGGCAAGGCAAGAGTAACGGAAGGAACGGCACGGCAAGGGGAAACAAGGCTAAGGCACGACAACGCAAGGCTTAGCAGTGCACGGCTAGGCAACGAAAGCGTAACAGAAGGAAAGGAAGGCAAGGCAAAGCAATGCAAGGAAAGTGAAACAAAAGGCACGGCACGGTAAGTGGATAAAAGGGTATGGCACGACAACGCAAGCTAGGCAATGCACGGCAAGGCAAGGAAAGGGTAACGCAAGGCAAGGCACGGTCAGAGAAGGCAAGGCTAATGCACGACAACGCAAGGCTAGGCAATGCACGGTAAGGCAAGGAAAGAGTAACGGAAGGCAAGTAAGGCAAGGGAAAGCAAGGCAAGTCAAGAGTAAGGGAAGGAACGGCACGGCAAGGGGAAACAAGGCTAAGGCACGACAACGCAAGCTGGGCAAAGCACGGCAAGGCAAGGAAAGGGTAACGCAAGGCAAGGCAGGGTCAGGCAAGGCAAGGCTAATGCACGACAACGCAAGGCTAGGCAGTGCACGGCTAGGCAAGGAACGAGTAACGGAAGGAATGGAAGGCAAGGCAAAGCAAGGCAAGGCAAGTGTAACAAAAGGCACGGCACGGCAAGGGGAAACAAGGCTAAGGCACGACAACGCAAGCTAGGCAATGCACGGCAAGGCAAGGAAAGGGTAACGCAAGGCAAGGCAGGGTCAGGCGAGACAAAGCTAAGGCACGACAACGCAAGGCTAGGCAATGCACGGCAAGGCAAGGAAAGGGTAACGCAAGGGAAGGCACGTTGAGGAAAGGCAAGGCTAATGCACAACAACGCACGTCTAGGCAATGCACGGCAAGGCAAGGAAAGGGTAACGCAAGGGAAGTCACGGTCAGGGGAGGCAAGGCTAAGGCACGACAACGCAAGGCTAGGCAATGCACGGCAAGGCAAGGAAAGAGTAACGGAATGTAAGGAATGCAAGGGAAAGCAAGGCAAGGCAAGAGTAACAGAAGGAACGGCATGGCAAGGGGAAACAAGGCTAAGGCACGACAACGCAAGCTAGGCAATGCACGGCAAGGCAAGGAAAGGGTAACGCAAGGCAAGGCACGGTCAGGAAATGCAAGGCTAATGCACGACAACGGAAGGCTAGGCAATGCACGGCAAGGCAAGGAAAGAGTAACGGAATGTAAGGAATGCAAGAGAAAGCAAGGCAAGGCAAGAGTAACGGAAGGAACGGCACGGCAAGGGGAAACAAGGCTAAGGCACGACAACGCAAGGCTAGGCAAAGCACGGCAAGGCAAGGAAAGGGTAACGCAAGGCAAGGCACGCTGAGGCATGGCAAGGCTAATGCACGACAACGCACGGCTAGGCAAAGCAAGGCAAGGGAAGGAGAGGGTAACGCAAGGCCAGACACGGTCACTCGAGGGAAGGCTAATGCACGACAACGCAAGGCTTAGCAGTGCACGGCTAGGCAAGGAAAGCGTAACAGAAGGAAAGGAAGGCAAGGCAAAGCAATGCAAGGCAAGTGAAACAAAAGGCAAGGCACGGCAAGGGGAAACAAGGCTAAGGCACGACAACGCAAGCTAGGCAATGCACGGCAAGGCAAGGAAAGGGTAACGCAAGGCAAGGCAGGGTCAGGCGAGACAAGGCTAAGGCACGACAACGCAAGGCTAGGCAATGCACGGCAAGGCAAGGAAAGGGTAACGCAAGGGAAGGCACGGTGAGGAAAGGCAAGGCTAATGCACAACAACGCACGTCTAGGCAATGCACGGCAAGGCAAGGAAAGAGTAACGGAAGGCAAGGAAGGCAAGGGAAAGCAAGGCAAGGCAAGGGTAAGGGAAGGAACGGCACCGCAAGGGGAAACAAGGCTAAGGCACGACAACGCAAGCTAGGCAATGCACGGCAAGGCAAGGAAAGGGTAACGCAAGGCAAGGCACGATCAGGCGAAGCAAGGCTAATGCACGACAACGCAAGGCTAGGCAGTGCACGGCTAGGCAAGGAAAGAGTAACGGAAGGATAGGAAGGCAAGGCAAAGCAATGCAAGGCAAGTGAAACAAAAGGCACTGCACGGCATGGGGAAACAAGGATAAGGCACGACAACGCAAGCTAGGCAATGCACGGCAAGGCAAGGAAAGTGTAACGCAAGGCAAGGCACGGTCAGTCGAGGCAAGGCTAATGCACGACAACGCAAGGCTTGGCAGTGCACGGCTAGGGAAGGAAAGCGTAACAGAAGGAAAGGAAGGCAAGGCAAAGCAATGCAAGGCAAGTGAAACAAAAGGCACGGCACGGCAAGGGGAAAAAAGGGTAAGGCACGACAACGCAAGCTAGGCAATGCACGGCAAGGCAAGGAAAGGGTAACGTAAGGGAAGGCACGGTGAGGCAAGGCAAGGCTAATGCACAACAACGCACGGCTAGGCAATGGACGGCAAGGCAAGGAAAGGGTAACGCAAGGGAAGTCACGGTCAGGCGAGGCATGGCTACGGCACGACAACGCAAGGCTAGGCAATGCACGGATGGTAAGCAAAGAGTAACGGAAGGCAAGGAAGGCAAGGGAATGCAAGGCAAGTGAAGAGTAAGGGAAGGAACGGCAGGGCAAGGGGAAACAAGGCTAAGGCACGACAACGCAAGCTGGGCAAAGCACGGCAAGGCAAGGAAAGGGTAACGCAAGGCAAGGCACGGTCAGGCAAGGCAAGGTTAATGCACGACAACGCAAGGCTAGGCAGTGCACGGCTAGGCAAGGAACGAGTAACGGAAGGAATGGAAGGCAAGGCAAAGCAAGGCAAGGCAAGTGTAAAAAAAGGCACGGCACGGCAAGGGGAAACAAGGCTAAGGCACGACAACGCAAGCTAGGCAATGCACGGCAAGGCAAGGAAAGGGTAACGCAAGGCAAGGCAGGGTCAGGCGAGACAAGGCTAAGGCACGACAACGCAAGGCTAGGCAATGCACGGCAAGGCAAGGAAAGGGTAACGCAAGGCAAGGCACGGTGAGGAAAGGCAAGGCTAATGCACAACAACGCACGTCTAGGCAATGCACGGCAAGGCAAGGAAAGAGTAACGGAATGTAAGGAATGCAAGGGAAAGCAAGGCAAGGCAAGAGTAACGGAAGGAACGGCACGGCAAGGGTAAACAAGGCTAAGGCACGACAACGCAAGGCTAGGCAAAGCACGGCAAGGCAAGGAAAGGGTAACGCAAGGCAAGGCACGGTGAGGCAAGGCAAGGCTAATGCACGACAACGCACGGCTAGGCAAAGCAAGGCAAGGGAAGGAGAGGGTAACTCAAGGCAAGGCACGGTCAAGCGAGGCAAGGCTAAGGCACGACAACGCAAGGCTAGGCAATGCACGGCAAGGCAAGGAAAGGGTAACGCAAGGGAAGGCACGGTGAGGAAAGGCAAGGCTAATGCACAACAACGCACGTCTAGGCAATGCACGGCAAGGCAAGGAAAGGGTAACGCAAGGGAAGTCACGGTCAGGCGAGGCAAGGCTAAGGCACGACAACGCAAGGCTAGGCAATGCACGGCAAGGCAAGGAAAGAGTAACGTAATGTAAGGAATGCAAGGGAAAGCAAGGCAAGGCAAGAGTAACAGAAGGAACGGCACGGCAAGGGGAAACAAGGCTAAGGCACGACAACGCAAGCTAGGGAATGCACGGCAAGGCAAGGAAAGGGTAACGTAAGGCAAGGCACTGTGAGGCAAGGCAAGGCTAATGCACAACAACGCACGGCTAGGCAATGGACGGCAAGGCAAGGAAAGGGTAACGCAAGGGAAGTCACGGTCAGGCGAGGCAAGGCTACGGCACGACAACGCAAGGCTAGGCAGTGCACGGCTAGGCAAGGAACGAGTAACGGAAGGAATGGAAGGCAAGGCAAAGCAAGGCAAGGCAAGTGTAACAAAAGGCACGGCACGGCAAGGGGAAACAAGGCTAAGGCACGACAACGCAAGCTAGGCAATGCACGGCAAGGCAAGGAAAGGGTAACGCAAGGCAAGGCAGGGTCAGCCGAGACAAGGCTAAGGCACGACAACGCAAGGCTAGGCAATGCACGGCAAGGCAAGGAAAGGGTAACGCAAGGGAAGGCACGTTGAGGAAAGGCAAGGCTAATGCACAACAACGCACGTCTAGGCAATGCACGGCAAGGCAAGGAAAGGGTAACGCAAGGGAAGTCACGGTCAGGCGAGGCAAGGCTAAGGCACGACAACGCAAGGCTAGGCAATGCACGGCAAGGCAAGGAAAGAGTAACGGAATGTAAGGAATGCAAGGGAAAGCAAGGCAAGGCAAGAGTAACAGAAGGAACGGCACGGCAAGGGGAAACAAGGCTAAGGCACGACAACGCAAGCTAGGCAATGCACGGCAAGGGAAGGAAAGGGTAACGCAAGGCAAGGCACGGTCAGGAAATGCAAGGCTAATGCACGACAACGGAAGGCTAGGCAATGCACGGCAAGGCAAGGAAAGAGTAACGGAATGTAAGGAATGCAAGAGAAAGCAAGGCAAGGCAAGAGTAACGGAAGGAACGGCACGGCAAGGGGAAACAAGGCTAAGGCACGACAACGCAAGGCTAGGCAAAGCACGGCAAGGCAAGGAAAGGGTAACGCAAGGCAAGGCACGGTGAGGCATGGCAAGGCTAATGCACGACAACGCACGGCTAGGCAAAGCAAGGCAAGGGAAGGAGAGGGTAACGCAAGGCCAGGCACGGTCACTCGAGGGAAGGCTAATGCACGACAACGCAAGGCTTAGCAGTGCACGGCTAGGCAAGGAAAGCGTAACAGAAGGAAAGGAAGGCAAGGCAAAGCAATGCAAGGCAAGTGAAACAAAAGGCAAGGCACGGCAAGGGGAAACAAGGCTAAGGCACGACAACGCAATCTAGGCAATGCACGGCAAGGCAAGGAAAGGGTAACGAAGGCAAGGCAGGGTCAGGCGAGACAAGGCTAAGGCACGACAACGCAAGGCTAGGCAATGCACGGCAAGGCAAGGAAAGGGTAACGCAAGGGAAGGCACGGTGAGGAAAGGCAAGGCTAATGCACAACAACGCAGGTCTAGGCAATGCACGGCAAGGCAAGGAAAGGGTAACGCAAGGGAAGTCACGGTCAGGCGAGGCAAGGCTAAGGCACGACAACGCAAGGCTAGGCAATGCACGGCAAGGCAAGGAAAGAGTAACGGAATGTAAGGAATGCAAGGGAAAGCAAGGCAAGGCAAGAGTAACAGAAGGAACGGCACGGCAAGGGGAAACAAGGCTAAGGCACGACAACGCAAGCTAGGCAATTCACGGCAAGGCAAGGAAAGGGTAACGCAAGGCAAGGCACGGTCAGGAAATGCAAGGCTAATGCACGACAACGGAAGGCTAGGCAATGCACGGCAAGGCAAGGAAAGAGTAACGGAATGTAAGGAATGCAAGGGAAAGCAAGGCAAGGCAAGAGTAACGGAAGGAACGGCACGGCAAGGGGAAACAAGGCTAAGGCACGACAACGCAAGGCTTAGCAGTGCACGGCTAGGCAACGAAAGCGTAACAGAAGGAAAGGAAGGCAAGGCAAAGCAATGCAAGGCAAGTGAAACAAAAGGCACGGCAGGGTAAGGGGATAAAAGGGTATGGCACGACAACGCAAGCTAGGCAATGCACGGGAAGGCAAGGAAAGGGTAACGCAAGGCAAGGCACGGTCAGAGAAGGCAAGGCTAATGCACGACAACGCAAGGCTAGGCAATGCACGGTAAGGCAAGGAAAGAGTAACGGAAGGCAAGGAAGGCAAGGGAAAGCAAGGCAAGTCAAGAGTAAGGGAAGGAACGGCACGGCAAGGGGAAACAAGGCTAAGGCACGACAACGCACGCTGGGCAAAGCACGGCAAGGCAAGGAAAGGGTAACGCAAGGCAAGGCACGGTCAGGCAAGGCAAGGCTAATGCACGACAACGCAAGGCTAGGCAGTGCACGGCTAGGCAAGGAACGAGTAACGGAAGGAATGGAAGGCAAGGCAAAGCAAGGCAAGGCAAGTGTAACAAAAGGCACGGCACGGCAAGGGGAAACAAGGCTATGGCACGACAACGCAAGCTAGGCAATGCACGGCAAGGCAAGGAAAGGGTAACGCAAGGCAAGGCAGGGTCAGGCGAGACAAAGCTAAGGCACGACAACGCAAGGCTAGGCAATGCACGGCAAGGCAAGGAAAGGGTAACGCAAGGGAAGGCACGTTGAGGAAAGGCAAGGCTAATGGACAACAACGCACGTCTAGGCAATGCACGGCAAGGCAAGGAAAGGGTAACGCAAGGGAAGTCACGGTCAGGCGAGGCAAGGCTAAGGCACGACAACGCAAGGCTAGGCAATGCACGGCAAGGCAAGGAAAGAGTAACGGAATGTAAGGAATGCAAGGGAAAGCAAGGCAAGGCAAGAGTAACAGAAGGAACGGCATGGCAAGGGGAAACAAGGCTAAAGCACGACAACGCAAGCTAGGCAATGCACGGCAAGGCAAGGAAAGGGGAACGCAAGGCAAGGCACGGTCAGGAAATGCAAGGCTAATGCACGACAACGGAAGGCTAGGCAATGCACGGCAAGGCAAGGAAAGAGTAACGGAATGTAAGGAATGCAAGAGAAAGCAAGGCAAGGCAAGAGTAACGGAAGGAACGGCACGGCAAGGGGAAACAAGGCTAAGGCACGACAACGCAAGGCTAGGCAAAGCACGGCAAGGCAAGGAAAGGGTAACGCAAGGCAAGGCACGGTGAGGCATGGCAAGGCTAATGCACGACAACGCACGGCTAGGCAAAGCAAGGCAAGGGAAGGAGAGGGTAACGCAAGGCCAGGCACGGTCACTCGAGGGAAGGCTAATGCACGACAACGCAAGGCTTAGCAGTGCACGGCTAGGCAAGGAAAGCGTAACAGAAGGAAAGGAAGGCAAGGCAAAGCAATGCAAGGCAAGTGAAACAAAAGGCAAGGCACGGCAAGGGGAAACAAGGCTAAGGCACGACAACGCAAGCTAGGCAATGCACGGCAAGGCAAGGAAAGGGTAACGCAAGGCAAGGCAGGGTCAGGCGAGACAAGGCTAAGGCACGACAACGCAAGGCTAGGCAATGCACGGCAAGGCAAGGAAAGGGTAACGCAAGGGAAGGCACGGTGAGGAAAGGCAAGGCTAATGCACAACAACGCACGTCTAGGCAATGCACGGCAAGGCAAGGAAAGATTAACGGAAGGCAAGGAAGGCAAGGGAAAGCAAGGCAAGGCAAGGGTAAGGGAAGGAACGGCACGGCAAGGGGAAACAAGGCTAAGGCACGACAACGCAAGCTAGGCAATGCACGGCAAGGCAAGGAAAGGGTAACGCAAGGCAAGGCACGATCAGGCGAGGCAAGGCTAATGCACGACAACGCAAGGCTAGGCAGTGCACGGCTAGGCAAGGAAAGAGAAACGGAAGGATAGGAAGGCAAGGCAAAGCAAGGCAAGGGAAGTGTAACAACCGGCACGGCACGGCAAGGGGAAACAAGGTAAGGCACGACAACGCAAGCTAGGCAATGCACGGCAAGGCAAGGAAAGGGTAACGCAAGGCAAGGCACGGTCAGTCGAGGCAAGGCTAATGCACGACAACGCAAGGCTTGGCAGTGCACGGCTAGGCAAGGAACGAGTAACGGAAGGAATGGAAGGCAAGGCAAAGCAAGGCAAGGCAAGTGTAACAAAAGGCACGGCACGGCAAGGGGAAACAAGGCTAAGGCACGACAACGCAAGCTAGGCAATGCACGGCAAGGCAAGGAAAGGGTAACGCAAGGCAAGGCAGGGTCAGGCGAGACAAGGCTAAGGCACGACAACGCAAGGCTAGGCAATGCACGGCAAGGCAAGTTAAGGGTAACGCAAGGGAAGGCACGGTGAGGAAAGGCAAGGCTAATGCACAACAACGCACGTCTAGGCAATGCACGGCAAGGCAAGGAAAGGGTAACGGAATGTAAGGAATGCAAGGGAAAGCAAGGCAAGGCAAGAGTAACGGAAGGAACGGCACGGCAAGGGGAAACAAGGCTAAGGCACGATAACGCAAGGCTAGGCAAAGCACGGCAAGGCAAGGAAAGGGTAACGCAAGGCAAGGCACGGTGAGGCAAGGCAAGGCTAATGCACGACAACGCACGGCTAGGCAAAGCAAGGCAAGGGAAGGAGAGGGTAACGCAAGGCAAGGCACGGTCAAGCGAGGCAAGGCTAAGGCACGACAACACAAAGCTAGGCAATGCACGGCAAGGCAAGGAAAGGGTAACGCAAGGGAAGGCACGGTGAGGAAAGGCAAGGCTAATGCACAACAACGCACGTCTAGGCAATGCACGGCAAGGCAAGGAAAGGGTAACGCAAGGGAAGTCACGGTCAGGCGAGGCAAGGCTAAGGCACGACAACGCAAGGCCAGGCAATGCACGGCAAGGCAAGGAAAGAGTAACGGAATGTAAGGAATGCAAGGGAAAGCAAGGCAAGGCAAGAGTAACAGAAGGAACGGCACGGCAAGGGGAAACAAGGCTAAGGCACGACAACGCAAGCTAGGGAATGCACGGCAAGGCAAGGAAAGGGTAACGTAAGGCAAGGCACTGTGAGGCAAGGCAAGGCTAATGCACAACAACGCACGGCTAGGCAATGGACGGCAAGGCAAGGAAAGGGTAACGCAAGGGAAGTCACGGTCAGGCGAGGCAAGGCTACGGCACGACAACGCAAGGCTAGGCAGTGCACGGTTAGGCAAGGAACGAGTAACGGAAGGAATGGAAGGCAAGGCAAAGCAAGGCAAGGCAAGTGTAACAAAAGGCACGGCACGGCAAGGGGAAACAAGGCTAAGGCACGACAACGCAAGCTAGGCAATGCACGGCAAGGCAAGGAAAGGGTAACGCAAGGCAAGGCAGGGTCAGGCGAGACAAGGTTAAGGCACGACAACGCAAGGCTAGGCAATGCACGGCAAGGCAAGGAAAGGGTAACGCAAGGGAAGGCACGTTGAGGAAAGGCAAGGCAAATGCACAACAACGCACGTCTAGGCAATGCACGGCAAGGCAAGGAAAGGGTAACGCAAGGGAAGTCACGGTCAGGCGAGGCAAGGCTAAGGCACGACAACGCAAGGCTAGGCAATGCACGGTAAGGCAAGGAAAGAGTAACGGAATGTAAGGAATGCAAGGGAAAGCAAGGCAAGTCAAGAGTAACAGAAGGAACGGCACGGCAAGGGGAAACAAGGCTAAGGCACGACAACGCAAGCTAGGCAATGCACGGCAAGGCAAGGAAAGGGTAACGCAAGGCAAGGCACGGTCACGAAATGCAAGGCTAATGCACGACAACGGAAGGCTAGGCAATGCACGGCAAGGCAAGGAAAGAGTAACGGAATGTAAGGAATGCAGGAGAAAGCAAGGCAAGGCAAGAGTAACGGAAGGAACGGCACGGCAAGGGGAAACAAGGCTAAGGCACGACAACGCAAGGCTAGGCAAAGCACGGCAAGGCAAGGAAAGGGTAACGCAAGGCAAGGCACGGTGAGGCATGGCAAGGCTAATGCACGACAACGCACGGCTAGGCAAAGCAAGGCAAGGGAAGGAGAGGGTAACGCAAGGCCAAGCACGGTCACTCGAGGGAAGGCTAATGCACGACAACGCAAGGCTTAGCAGTGCACGGCTAGGCAAGGAAAGCGTAACAGAAGGAAAGGAAGGCAAGGCAAAGCAATGCAAGGCAAGTGAAACAAAAGGCAAGGCACGGCAAGGGGAAACAAGGCTAAGGCACGACAACGCAAGCTAGGCAATGCACGGCAAGGCAAGGAAAGGGTAACGCAAGGCAAGGCAGGGTCAGGCGAGACAAGGCTAAGGCACGACAACGCAAGGCTAGGCAATGCACGGCAAGGCAAGGAAAGGGTAACGCAAGGGAAGGCACGGTGAGGAAAGGCAAGGCTAATGCACAACAACGCACGTCTAGGCAATGCACGGCAAGGCAAGGAAAGGGTAACGCAAGGGAAGTCACGGTCAGGCGAGGCAAGGCTAAGGCACGACAACGCAAGGCTAGGCAATGCACGGCAAGGCAAGGAAAGAGTAACGGAATGTAAGGAATGCAAGGGAAAGCAAGGCAAGGCAAGAGTAACAGAAGGAACGGCACGGCAAGGGGAAACAAGGCTAAGGCACGACAACGCAAGCTAGGCAATGCACGGCAAGGCAAGGAAAGGGTAACGCAAGGCAAGGCACGGTCAGGAAATGCAAGGCTAATGCACGACAACGGAAGGCTAGGCAATGCACGGCAAGGCAAGGAAAGAGTAACGGAATGTAAGGAATGCAAGGGAAAGCAAGGCAAGGCAAGAGTAACGGAAGGAACGGCACGGCAAGGGGAAACAAGGCTAAGGCACGACAACGCAAGGCTTAGCAGTGCACGGCTAGGCAACGAAAGCGTAACAGAAGGAAAGGAAGGCAAGGCAAAGCAATGCAAGGAAAGTGAAACAAAAGGCACGGCACGGTAAGTGGATAAAAGGGTATGGCACGACAACGCAAGCTAGGCAATGCACGGCAAGGCAAGGAAAGGGTAACGCAAGGCAAGGCACGGTCAGAGAAGGCAAGGCTAATGCACGACAACGCAAGGCTAGGCAATGCACGGTAAGGCAAGGAAAGAGTAACGGAAGGCAAGGAAGGCAAGGGAAAGCAAGGCAAGTCAAGAGTAAGGGAAGGAACGGCACGGCAAGGGGAAACAAGGCTAAGGCACGACAACGCAAGCTGGGCTAAGCACGGCAAGGCAAGGAAAGGGTAACGCAAGGCAAGGCAGGGTCAGGCAAGGCAAGGCTAATGCACGACAACGCAAGGCTAGGCAGTGCACGGCTAGGCAAGGAACGAGTAACGGAAGGAATGGAAGGCAAGGCAAAGCAAGGCAAGGCAAGTGTAACAAAAGGCACGGCACGGCAAGGGGAAACAAGGCTAAGGCACGACAACGCAAGCTAGGCAATGCACGGCAAGGCAAGGAAAGGGTAACGCAAGGCATGGCAGGGTCAGGCGAGACAATGCTAAGGCACGACAACGCAAGGCTAGGCAATGCACGGCAAGGCAAGGAAAGGGTAACGCAAGGGAAGGCACGTTGAGGAAAGGCAAGGCTAATGCACAACAACGCACGTCTAGGCAATGCACGGCAAGGCAAGGAAAGGGTAACGCAAGGGAAGTCACGGTCAGGCGAGGCAAGGCTAAGGCACGACAACGCAAGGCTAGGCAATGCATGGCAAGGCAAGGAAAGAGTAACGGAATGTAAGGAATGCAAGGGAAAGCAAGGCAAGGCAAGAGTAACGGAAGGAACGGCACGGCAAGGGGAAACAAGGCTAAGGCACGACAACGCAAGGCTTAGCAGTGCACGGCTAGGCAACGAAAGCGTAACAGAAGGAAAGGAAGGCAAGGCAAAGCAATGCAAGGCAAGTGAAACAAAAGGCACGGCAGGGTAAGGGGATAAAAGGGTATGGCACGACAACGCAAGCTAGGCAATGCACGGCAAGGCAAGGAAAGGGTAACGCAAGGCAAGGCACGGTCAGAGAAGGCAAGGCTAATGCACGACAACGCAAGGCTAGGCAATGCACGGTAAGGCAAGGAAAGAGTAACGGAAGGCAAGGAAGGCAAGGGAAAGCAAGGCAAGTCAAGAGTAAGGGAAGGAACGGCACGGCAAGGGGAAACAAGGCTAAGGCACGACAACGCACGCTGGGCAAAGCACGGCAAGGCAAGGAAAGGGTAACGCAAGGCAAGGCACGGTCAGGCAAGGCAAGGCTAATGCACGACAACGCAAGGCTAGGCAGTGCACGGCTAGGCAAGGAACGAGTAACGGAAGGAATGGAAGGCAAGGCAAAGCAAGGCAAGGCAAGTGTAACAAAAGGCACGGCACGGCAAGGGGAAACAAGGCTATGGCACGACAACGCAAGCTAGGCAATGCACGGCAAGGCAAGGAAAGGGTAACGCAAGGCAAGGCAGGGTCAGGCGAGACAAAGCTAAGGCACGACAACGCAAGGCTAGGCAATGCACGGCAAGGCAAGGAAAGGGTAACGCAAGGGAAGGCACGTTGAGGAAAGGCAAGGCTAATGCACAACAACGCACGTCTAGGCAATGCACGGCAAGGCAAGGAAAGGGTAACGCAAGGGAAGTCACGGTCAGGCGAGGCAAGGCTAAGGCACGACAACGCAAGGCTAGGCAATGCACGGCAAGGCAAGGAAAGAGTAACGGAATGTAAGGAATGCAAGGGAAAGCAAGGCAAGGCAAGAGTAACAGAAGGAACGGCATGGCAAGGGGAAACAAGGCTAAAGCACGACAACGCAAGCTAGGCAATGCACGGCAAGGCAAGGAAAGGGGAACGCAAGGCAAGGCACGGTCAGGAAATGCAAGGCTAATGCACGACAACGGAAGGCTAGGCAATGCACGGCAAGGCAAGGAAAGAGTAACGGAATGTAAGGAATGCAAGAGAAAGCAAGGCAAGGCAAGAGTAACGGAAGGAACGGCACGGCAAGGGGAAACAAGGCTAAGGCACGACAACGCAAGGCTAGGCAAAGCACGGCAAGGCAAGGAAAGGGTAACGCAAGGCAAGGCACGGTGAGGCATGGCAAGGCTAATGCACGACAACGCACGGCTAGGCAAAGCAAGGCAAGGGAAGGAGAGGGTAACGCAAGGCCAGGCACGGTCACTCGAGGGAAGGCTAATGCACGACAACGCAAGGCTTAGCAGTGCACGGCTAGGCAAGGAAAGCGTAACAGAAGGAAAGGAAGGCAAGGCAAAGCAATGCAAGGCAAGTGAAACAAAAGGCAAGGCACGGCAAGGGGAAACAAGGCTAAGGCACGACAACGCAAGCTAGGCAATGCACGGCAAGGCAAGGAAAGGGTAACGCAAGGCAAGGCAGGGTCAGGCGAGACAAGGCTAAGGCACGACAACGCAAGGCTAGGCAATGCACGGCAAGGCAAGGAAAGGGTAACGCAAGGGAAGGCACGGTGAGGAAAGGCAAGGCTAATGCACAACAACGCACGTCTAGGCAATGCACGGCAAGGCAAGGAAAGAGTAACGGAAGGCAAGGAAGGCAAGGGAAAGCAAGGCAAGGCAAGGGTAAGGGAAGGAACGGCACGGCAAGGGGAAACAAGGCTAAGGCACGACCACGCAAGCTAGGCAATGCACGGCAAGGCAAGGAAAGGGTAACGCAAGGCAAGGCACGATCAGGCGAGGCAAGGCTAATGCACGACAACGCAAGGCTAGGCAGTGCACGGCTAGGCAAGGAAAGAGAAACGGAAGGATAGGAAGGCAAGGCAAAGCAAGGCAAGGGAAGTGTAACAAACGGCACGGCACGGCAAGGGGAAACAAGGTAAGGCACGACAACGCAAGCTAGGCAATGCACGGCAAGGCAAGGAAAGGGTAACGCAAGGCAAGGCACGGTAAGTCGAGGCAAGGCTAATGCACGACAACGCAAGGCTTGGCAGTGCACGGCTAGGCAAGGAACGAGTAACGGAAGGAATGGAAGGCAAGGCAAAGCAAGGCAAGGCAAGTGTAACAAAAGGCACGGCACGGCAAGGGGAAACAAGGCTAAGGCACGACAACGCAAGCTAGGCAATGCACGGCAAGGCAAGGAAAGGGTAACGCAAGGCAAGGCAGGGTCAGGCGAGACAAGGCTAAGGCACGACAATGCAAGGCTAGGCAATGCACGGCAAGGCAAGTTAAGGGTAACGCAAGGGAAGGCACGGTGAGGAAAGGCAAGGCTAATGCACAACAACGCACGTCTAGGCAATGCACGGCAAGGCAAGGAAAGGGTAACGGAATGTAAGGAATGCAAGGGAAAGCAAGGCAAGGCAAGAGTAACGGAAGGAACGGCGCGGTAAGGGGAAACAAGGCTAAGGTACGACAACACAAGGCTAGGCAAAGCACGGCAAGGCAAGGAAAGGGTAACGCAAGGCAAGGCACTGTGAGGCAAGGCAAGGCTAATACACGACAACGCACGGCTAGGCAAAGCAAGGCAAAGGAAGCAGAGGGTAACGCAAGGCAAGGCACGGTCAGTCGAGGCAAGGCTAAGGCACGACAACACAAAGCTAGGCAATGCACGGCAAGGCAAGGAAAGGGTAACGCAAGGGAAGGCACGGTGAGGAAAGGCAAGGCTAATGCACAACAACGCACGTCTAGGCAATGCACGGAAGGCAAGGAAAGGGTAACGCAAGGGAAGTCACGGTCAGGCGAGGCAAGGCTAAGGCACGACAACGCAAGGCCAGGCAATGCACGGCAAGGCAAGGAAAGAGTAACGGAATGTAAGGAATGCAAGGGAAAGCAAGGCAAGGCAAGAGTAACAGAAGGAACGGCACGGCAAGGGGAAACAAGGCTAAGGCACGACAACGCAAGCTAGGGAATGCACGGCAAGGCAAGGAAAGGGTAACGTAAGGCAAGGCACTGTGAGGCAAGGCAAGGCTAATGCACAACAACGCACGGCTAGGCAATGGACGGCAAGGCAAGGAAAGGGTAACGCAAGGGAAGTCACGGTCAGGCGAGGCAAGGCTACGGCACGACAACGCAAGGCTAGGCAGTGCACGGCTAGGCAAGGAACGAGTAACGGAAGGAATGGAAGGCAAGGCAAAGCAAGGCAAGGCAAGTGTAACAAAAGGCACGGCACGGCAAGGGGAAACAAGGCTAAGGCACGACAACGCAAGCTAGGCAATGCACGGCAAGGCAAGGAAAGGGTAACGCAAGGCAAGGCAGGGTCAGGCGAGAAAAGGCTAAGGCACGACAACGCAAGGCTAGGCAATGCACGGCAAGGCAAGGAAAGGGTAACGCAAGGGAAGGCACGTTGAGGAAAGGCAAGGCTAATGCACAACAACGCACGTCTAGGCAATGCACGGCAAGGCAAGGAAAGGGTAACGCAAGGGAAGTCACGGTCAGGCGAGGCAAGGCTAAGGCACGACAACGCAAGGCTAGGCAATGCACGGTAAGGCAAGGAAAGAGTAACGGAATGTAAGGAATGCAAGGGAAAGCAAGGCAAGTCAAGAGTAACAGAAGGAACGGCACGGCAAGGGGAAACAAGGCTAAGGCACGACAACGCAAGCTAGGCAATGCACGGCAAGGCAAGGAAAGGGTAACGCAAGGCAAGGCACGGTCAGGAAATGCAAGGCTAATGCACGACAACGGAAGGCTAGGCAATGCACGGCAAGGCAAGGAAAGAGTAACGGAATGTAAGGAATGCAAGAGAAAGCAAGGCAAGGCAAGAGTAACGGAAGGAACGGCACGGCAAGGGGAAACAAGGCTAAGGCACGACAACGCAAGGCTAGGCAAAGCACGGCAAGGCAAGGAAAGGGTAACGCAAGGCAAGGCACGGTGAGGCATGGCAAGGCTAATGCACGACAACGCACGGCTAGGCAAAACAAGGCAAGGGAAGGAGAGGGTAACGCAAGGCCAAGCACGGTCACTCGAGGGAAGGCTAATGCACGACAACGCAAGGCTTAGCAGTGCACGGCTAGGCAAGGAAAGCGTAACAGAAGGAAAGGAAGGCAAGGCAAAGCAATGCAAGGCAAGTGAAACAAAAGGCAAGGCACGGCAAGGGGAAACAAGGCTAAGGCACGACAACGCAAGCTAGGCAATGCACGGCAAGGCAAGGAAAGGGTAACGCAAGGCAAGGCAGGGTCGGGCGAGACAAGGCTAAGGCACGACAACGCAAGGCTAGGCAATGCACGGCAAGGCAAGGAAAGGGTAACGCAAGGGAAGGCACGGTGAGGAAAGTCAAGGCTAATGCACAACAACGCACGTCTAGGCAATGCACGGCAAGGCAAGGAAAGGGTAACGCAAGGGAAGTCACGGTCAGGCGAGGCAAGGCTAAGGCACGACAACGCAAGGCTAGGCAATGCATGGCAAGGCAAGGAAAGAGTAACGGAATGTAAGGAATGCAAGGGAAAGCAAGGCAAGGCAAGAGTAACGGAAGGAACGGCACGGCAAGGGGAAACAAGGCTAAGGCACGACAACGCAAGGCTTAGCAGTGCACGGCTAGGCAACGAAAGCGTAACAGAAGGAAAGGAAGGCAAGGCAAAGCAATGCAAGGAAAGTGAAACAAAAGGCACGGCACGGTAAGTGGATAAAAGGGTATGGCACGACAACGCAAGCTAGGCAATGCACGGCAAGGCAAGGAAAGGGTAACGCAAGGCAAGGCACGGTCAGAGAAGGCAAGGCTAATGCACGACAACGCAAGGCTAGGCAATGCACGGTAAGGCAAGGAAAGAGTAACGGAAGGCAAGGAAGGCAAGGGAAAGCAAGGCAAGTCAAGAGTAAGGGAAGGAACGGCACGGCAAGGGGAAACAAGGCTAAGGCACGACAACGCAAGCTGGGCAAAGCACGGCAAGGCAAGGAAAGGGTAACGCAAGGCAAGGCAGGGTCAGGCAAGGCAAGGCTAATGCACGACAACGCAAGGCTAGGCAGTGCACGGCTAGGCAAGGAACGAGTAACGGAAGGAATGGAAGGCAAGGCAAAGCAAGGCAAGGCAAGTGTAACAAAAGGCACGGCACGGCAAGGGGAAACAAAGCTAAGGCACGACAACGCAAGCTAGGCAATGCACGGCAAGGCAAGGAAAGGGTAACGCAAGGCAAGGCAGGGTCAGGCGAGACAAAGCTAAGGCACGACAACGCAAGGCTAGGCAATGCACGGCAAGGCAAGGAAAGGGTAACGCAAGGGAAGGCACGTTGAGGAAAGGCAAGGCTAATGCACAACAACGCACGTCTAGGCAATGCACGGCAAGGCAAGGAAAGGGTAACGCAAGGGAAGTCACGGTCAGTGGAGGCAAGGCTAAGGCACGACAACGCAAGGCTAGGCAATGCACGGCAAGGCAAGGAAAGAGTAACGGAATGTAAGGAATGCAAGGGAAAGCAAGGCAAGGCAAGAGTAACAGAAGGAACGGCATGGCAAGGGGAAACAAGGCTAAGGCACGACAACGCAAGCTAGGCAATGCACGGCAAGGCAAGGAAAGGGTAACGCAAGGCAAGGCACGGTCAGGAAATGCAAGGCTAATGCACGACAACGGAAGGCTAGGCAATGCACGGCAAGGCAAGGAAAGAGTAACGGAATGTAAGGAATGCAAGAGAAAGCAAGGCAAGGCAAGAGTAACGGAAGGAACGGCACGGCAAGGGGAAGCAAGGCTAAGGCACGACAACGCAAGGCTAGGCAAAGCACGGCAAGGCAAGGAAAGGGTAACGCAAGGCAAGGCACGCTGAGGCATGGCAAGGCTAATGCACGACAACGCACGGCTAGGCAAAGCAAGGCAAGGGAAGGAGAGGGTAACGCAAGGCCAGACACGGTCACTCGAGGGAAGGCTAATGCACGACAACGCAAGGCTTAGCAGTGCACGGCTAGGCAAGGAAAGCGTAACAGAAGGAAAGGAAGGCAAGGCAAAGCAATGCAAGGCAAGTGAAACAAAAGGCAAGGCACGGCAAGGGGAAACAAGGCTAAGGCACGACAACGCAAGCTAGGCAATGCACGGCAAGGCAAGGAAAGGGTAACGCAAGGCAAGGCAGGGTCAGGCGAGACAAGGCTAAGGCACGACAACGCAAGGCTAGGCAATGCACGGCAAGGCAAGGAAAGGGTAACGCAAGGGAAGGCACGGTGAGGAAAGGCAAGGCTAATGCACAACAACGCACGTCTAGGCAATGCACGGCAAGGCAAGGAAAGAGTAACGGAAGGCAAGGAAGGCAAGGGAAAGCAAGGCAAGGCAAGGGTAAGGGAAGGAACGGCACCGCAAGGGGAAACAAGGCTAAGGCACGACAACGCAAGCTAGGCAATGCACGGCAAGGCAAGGAAAGGGTAACGCAAGGCAAGGCACGATCAGGCGAAGCAAGGCTAATGCACGACAACGCAAGGCTAGGCAGTGCACGGCTAGGCAAGGAAAGAGTAACGGAAGGATAGGAAGGCAAGGCAAAGCAAGGCAAGGGAAGTGTAACAAACGGCACGGCACGGCAAGGGGAAACAAGGTAAGGCACGACAACGCAAGCTAGGCAATGCACGGCAAGGCAAGGAAAGGGTAACGCAAGGCAAGGCACGGTCAGTCGAGGCAAGGCTAATGCACGACAACGCAAGGCTTGGCAGTGCAAGGCTAGGCAAGGAAAGAGTAACAGAAGGAAAGGAAGGCAAGGCAAAGCAATGCAAGGCAAGTGAAACAAAAGGCAAGGCACGGCAAGGGGAAACAAGGCTAAGGCACGACAACGCAAGCTAGGCAATGCACGGCAAGGCAAGGAAAGGGTAACGCAAGGCAAGGCAGGGTCAGGCGAGACAAGGCTAAGGCACGACAACGCAAGGCTAGGCAATGCACGGCAAGGCAAGGAAAGGGTAACGCAAGGGAAGGCACGGTGAGGAAAGGCAAGGCTAATGCACAACAACGCACGTCTAGGCAATGCACGGCAAGGCAAGGAAAGAGTAACGGAAGGCAAGGAAGGCAAGGGAAAGCAAGGCAAGGCAAGGGTAAGGGAAGGAACGGCACGGCAAGGGGAAACAAGGCTAAGGCACGACCACGCAAGCTAGGCAATGCACGGCAAGGCAAGGAAAGGGTAACGCAAGGCAAGGCACGATCAGGCGAGGCAAGGCTAATGCACGACAACGCAAGGCTAGGCAGTGCACGGCTAGGCAAGGAAAGAGAAACGGAAGGATAGGAAGGCAAGGCAAAGCAAGGCAAGGGAAGTGTAACAAACGGCACGGCACGGCAAGGGGAAACAAGGTAAGGCACGACAACGCAAGCTAGGCAATGCACGGCAAGGCAAGGAAAGGGTAACGCAAGGCAAGGCACGGTAAGTCGAGGCAAGGCTAATGCACGACAACGCAAGGCTTGGCAGTGCACGGCTAGGCAAGGAACGAGTAACGGAAGGAATGGAAGGCAAGGCAAAGCAAGGCAAGGCAAGTGTAACAAAAGGCACGGCACGGCAAGGGGAAACAAGGCTAAGGCACGACAACGCAAGCTAGGCAATGCACGGCAAGGCAAGGAAAGGGTAACGCAAGGCAAGGCAGGGTCAGGCGAGACAAGGCTAAGGCACGACAATGCAAGGCTAGGCAATGCACGGCAAGGCAAGTTAAGGGTAACGCAAGGGAAGGCACGGTGAGGAAAGGCAAGGCTAATGCACAACAACGCACGTCTAGGCAATGCACGGCAAGGCAAGGAAAGGGTAACGGAATGTAAGGAATGCAAGGGAAAGCAAGGCAAGGCAAGAGTAACGGAAGGAACGGCACGGCAAGGGGAAACAAGGCTAAGGCACGATAACGCAAGGCTAGGCAAAGCACGGCAAGGCAAGGAAAGGGTAACGCAAGGCAAGGCACGGTGAGGCAAGGCAAGGCTAATGCACGACAACGCACGGCTAGGCAAAGCAAGGCAAGGGAAGGAGAGGGTAACGCAAGGCAAGGCACGGTCAAGCGAGGCAAGGCTAAGGCACGACAACACAAAGCTAGGCAATGCACGGCAAGGCAAGGAAAGGGTAACGCAAGGGAAGGCACGGTGAGGAAAGGCAAGGCTAATGCACAACAACGCACGTCTAGGCAATGCACGGAAGGCAAGGAAAGGGTAACGCAAGGGAAGTCACGGTCAGGCGAGGCAAGGCTAAGGCACGACAACGCAAGGCCAGGCAATGCACGGCAAGGCAAGGAAAGAGTAACGGAATGTAAGGAATGCAAGGGAAAGCAAGGCAAGGCAAGAGTAACAGAAGGAACGGCACGGCAAGGGGAAACAAGGCTAAGGCACGACAACGCAAGCTAGGGAATGCACGGCAAGGCAAGGAAAGGGTAACGTAAGGCAAGGCACTGTGAGGCAAGGCAAGGCTAATGCACAACAACGCACGGCTAGGCAATGGACGGCAAGGCAAGGAAAGGGTAACGCAAGGGAAGTCACGGTCAGGCGAGGCAAGGCTACGGCACGACAACGCAAGGCTAGGCAGTGCACGGCTAGGCAAGGAACGAGTAACGGAAGGAATGGAAGGCAAGGCAAAGCAAGGCAAGGCAAGTGTAACAAAAGGCACGGCACGGCAAGGGGAAACAAGGCTAAGGCACGACAACGCAAGCTAGGCAATGCACGGCAAGGCAAGGAAAGGGTAACGCAAGGCAAGGCAGGGTCAGGCGAGACAAGGCTAAGGCACGACAACGCAAGGCTAGGCAATGCACGGCAAGGCAAGGAAAGGGTAACGCAAGGGAAGGCACGTTGAGGAAAGGCAAGGCTAATGCACAACAACGCACGTCTAGGCAATGCACGGCAAGGCAAGGAAAGGGTAACGCAAGGGAAGTCACGCTCAGGCGAGGCAAGGCTAAGGCACGACAACGCAAGGCTAGGCAATGCACGGTAAGGCAAGGAAAGAGTAACGGAATGTAAGGAATGCAAGGGAAAGCAAGGCAAGTCAAGAGTAACAGAAGGAACGGCACGGCAAGGGGAAACAAGGCTAAGGCACGACAACGCAAGCTAGGCAATGCACGGCAAGGCAAGGAAAGGGTAACGCAAGGCAAGGCACGGTCAGGAAATGCAAGGCTAATGCACGACAACGGAAGGCTAGGCAATGCACGGCAAGGCAAGGAAAGAGTAACGGAATGTAAGGAATGCAAGAGAAAGCAAGGCAAGGCAAGAGTAACGGAAGGAACGGCACGGCAAGGGGAAACAAGGCTAAGGCACGACAACGCAAGGCTAGGCAAAGCACGGCAAGGCAAGGAAAGGGTAACGCAAGGCAAGGCACGGTGAGGCATGGCAAGGCTAATGCACGACAACGCACGGCTAGGCAAAACAAGGCAAGGGAAGGAGAGGGTAACGCAAGGCCAAGCACGGTCACTCGAGGGAAGGCTAATGCACGACAACGCAAGGCTTAGCAGTGCACGGCTAGGCAAGGAAAGCGTAACAGAAGGAAAGGAAGGCAAGGCAAAGCAATGCAAGGCAAGTGAAACAAAAGGCAAGGCACGGCAAGGGGAAACAAGGCTAAGGCACGACAACGCAAGCTAGGCAATGCACGGCAAGGCAAGGAAAGGGTAACGCAAGGCAAGGCAGGGTCAGGCGAGACAAGGCTAAGGCACGACAACGCAAGGCTAGGCAATGCACGGCAAGGCAAGGAAAGGGTAACGCAAGGGAAGGCACGGTGAGGAAAGTCAAGGCTAATGCACAACAACGCACGTCTAGGCAATGCACGGCAAGGCAAGGAAAGGGTAACGCAAGGGAAGTCACGGTCAGGCGAGGCAAGGCTAAGGCACGACAACGCAAGGCTAGAGGCAAGGCTAAGGCACGACAACGCAAGGCTAGGCAATGCATGGCAAGGCAAGGAAAGAGTAACGGAATGTAAGGAATGCAAGGGAAAGCAAGGCAAGGCAAGAGTAACGGAAGGAACGGCACGGCAAGGGGAAACAAGGCTAAGGCACGACAACGCAAGGCTTAGCAGTGCACGGCTAGGCAACGAAAGCGTAACAGAAGGAAAGGAAGGCAAGGCAAAGCAATGCAAGGAAAGTGAAACAAAAGGCACGGCACGGTAAGTGGATAAAAGGGTATGGCACGACAACGCAAGCTAGGCAATGCACGGCAAGGCAAGGAAAGGGTAACGCAAGGCAAGGCACGGTCAGAGAAGGCAAGGCTAATGCACGACAACGCAAGGCTAGGCAATGCACGGTAAGGCAAGGAAAGAGTAACGGAAGGCAAGGAAGGCAAGGGAAAGCAAGGCAAGTCAAGAGTAAGGGAAGGAACGGCACGGCAAGGGGAAACAAGGCTAAGGCACGACAACGCAAGCTGGGCAAAGCACGGCAAGGCAAGGAAAGGGTAACGCAAGGCAAGGCAGGGTCAGGCAAGGCAAGGCTAATGCACGACAACGCAAGGCTAGGCAGTGCACGGCTAGGCAAGGAACGAGTAACGGAAGGAATGGAAGGCAAGGCAAAGCAAGGCAAGGCAAGTGTAACAAAAGGCACGGCACGGCAAGGGGAAACAAAGCTAAGGCACGACAACGCAAGCTAGGCAATGCACGGCAAGGCAAGGAAAGGGTAACGCAAGGCAAGGCAGGGTCAGGCGAGACAAAGCTAAGGCACGACAACGCAAGGCTAGGCAATGCACGGCAAGGCAAGGAAAGGGTAACGCAAGGGAAGGCACGTTGAGGAAAGGCAAGGCTAATGCACAACAACGCACGTCTAGGCAATGCACGGCAAGGCAAGGAAAGGGTAACGCAAGGGAAGTCACGGTCAGTGGAGGCAAGGCTAAGGCACGACAACGCAAGGCTAGGCAATGCACGGCAAGGCAAGGAAAGAGTAACGGAATGTAAGGAATGCAAGGGAAAGCAAGGCAAGGCAAGAGTAACAGAAGGAACGGCATGGCAAGGGGAAACAAGGCTAAGGCACGACAACGCAAGCTAGGCAATGCACGGCAAGGCAAGGAAAGGGTAACGCAAGGCAAGGCACGGTCAGGAAATGCAAGGCTAATGCACGACAACGGAAGGCTAGGCAATGCACGGCAAGGCAATGAAAGAGTAACGGAATGTAAGGAATGCAAGAGAAAGCAAGGCAAGGCAAGAGTAACGGAAGGAACGGCACGGCAAGGGGAAGCAAGGCTAAGGCACGACAACGCAAGGCTAGGCAAAGCACGGCAAGGCAAGGAAAGGGTAACGCAAGGCAAGGCACGCTGAGGCATGGCAAGGCTAATGCACGACAACGCACGGCTAGGCAAAGCAAGGCAAGGGAAGGAGAGGGTAACGCAAGGCCAGACACGGTCACTCGAGGGAAGGCTAATGCACGACAACGCAAGGCTTAGCAGTGCACAGCTAGGCAAGGAAAGCGTAACAGAAGGAAAGGAAGGCAAGGCAAAGCAATGCAAGGCAAGTGAAACAAAAGGCAAGGCACGGCAAGGGGAAACAAGGCTAAGGCACGACAACGCAAGCTAGGCAATGCACGGCAAGGCAAGGAAAGGGTAACGCAAGGCAAGGCAGGGTCAGGCGAGACAAGGCTAAGGCACGACAACGCAAGGCTAGGCAATGCACGGCAAGGCAAGGAAAGGGTAACGCAAGGGAAGGCACGGTGAGGAAAGGCAAGGCTAATGCACAACAACGCACGTCTAGGCAATGCACGGCAAGGCAAGGAAAGAGTAACGGAAGGCAAGGAAGGCAAGGGAAAGCAAGGCAAGGCAAGGGTAAGGGAAGGAACGGCACCGCAAGGGGAAACAAGGCTAAGGCACGACAACGCAAGCTAGGCAATGCACGGCAAGGCAAGGAAAGGGTAACGCAAGGCAAGGCACGATCAGGCGAAGCAAGGCTAATGCACGACAACGCAAGGCTAGGCAGTGCACGGCTAGGCAAGGAAAGAGTAACGGAAGGATAGGAAGGCAAGGCAAAGCAAGGCAAGGGAAGTGTAACAAACGGCACGGCACGGCATGGGGAAACAAGGTAAGGCACGACAACGCAAGCTAGGCAATGCACGGCAAGGCAAGGAAAGGGTAACGCAAGGCAAGGCACGGTCAGTCGAGGCAAGGCTAATGCACGACAACGCAAGGCTTGGCAGTGCAAGGCTAGGCAAGGAAAGAGTAACAGAAGGAAAGGAAGGCAAGGCAAAGCAATGCAAGGCAAGTGAAACAAAAGGCACGGCACGGCAAGGAGAAACAAGGGTAAGGCACGACAACGCAAGCTAGGCAATGCACGGCAAGGCAAGGAAAGGGTAACGTAAGGCAACGCACGGTGAGGCAAGGCAAGGCTAATGCACAACAACGCACGGCTAGGCAATGGACGGCAAGGCAAGGAAAGGGTAACGCAAGGGAAGTCACGGTCAGGCGAGGCAAGGCTACGGCACGACAACTCAAGGCTAGGCAATGCACGGATGGTAAGCAAAGAGTAACGGAAGGCAAGGAAGGCAAGGGAAAGCAAGGCAAGTCAAGAGTAAGGGAAGGAACGGCACGGCAAGGGGAAACAAGGCTAAGGCACGACAACGCACGCTGGGCAAAGCACGGCAAGGCAAGGAAAGGGTAACGCAAGGCAAGGCACGGTCAGGCAAGGCAAGGCTAATGCACGACAACGCAAGGCTAGGCAGTGCACGGCTAGGCAAGGAACGAGTAACGGAAGGAATGGAAGGCAAGGCAAAGCAAGGCAAGGCAAGTGTAACAAAAGGCACGGCACGGCAAGGGGAAACAAGGCTAAGGCACTACAACGCAAGCTAGGCAATGCACGGCAAGGCAAGGAAAGGGTAACGCAAGGCAAGGCAGGGTCAGGCGAGACAAGGCTAAGGCACGACAACGCAAGGCTAGGCAATGCACGGCAAGGCAAGTTAAGGGTAACGCAAGGGAAGGCACGGTGAGGAAAGGCAAGGCTAATGCACAACAACGCACGTCTAGGCAATGCACGGCAAGGCAAGGAAAGGGTAACACAAGGGAAGTCACGGTCAGGCGAGGCAAGGCTAAGGCACGACAACGCAAGGCTAGGCAATGCACGGCAAGGCAAGGAAAGAGTAACGGAATGTAAGGAATGCAAGGGAAATCAAGGCAAGGCAAGAGTAACAGAAGGAACGGCACGGCTAGGGGAAACAAGGCTAAGGTACGACAACGCAAGCTAGGCAATGCACGGAAAGGCAAGGAAAGGGTAACGCAAGGCAAGGCACGGTCAGGAAATGCAAGGCTAATGCACGACAACGGAAGGCTAGGCAATGCACGGCAAGGCAAGGAAAGAGTAACGGAATGTAAGGAATGCAAGGGAAAGCAAGGCAAGGCAAGAGTAACGGAAGGAACGGCACGGCAAGGGGAAACAAGGCTAAGGCACGACAACGCAAGGCTTAGCAGTGCACGGCTAGGCAACGAAAGCGTAACAGAAGGAAAGGAAGGCAAGGCAAAGCAATGCAAGGCAAGTGAAACAAAAGGCACGGCAGGGTAAGGGGATAAAAGGGTATGGCACGACAACGCAAGCTAGGCAATGCACGGCAAGGCAAGGAAAGGGTAACGCAAGGCAAGGCACGGTCAGAGAAGGCAAGGCTAATGCACGACAACGCAAGGCTAGGCAATGCACGGTAAGGCAAGGAAAGAGTAACGGAAGGCAAGGAAGGCAAGGGAAAGCAAGGCAAGTCAAGAGTAAGGGAAGGAACGGCACGGCAAGGGGAAACAAGGCTAAGGCACGACAACGCACGCTGGGCAAAGCACGGCAAGGCAAGGAAAGGGTAACGCAAGGCAAGGCACGGTCAGGCAAGGCAAGGCTAATGCACGACAACGCAAGGCTAGGCAGTGCACGGCTAGGCAAGGAACGAGTAACGGAAGGAATGGAAGGCAAGGCAAAGCAAGGCAAGGCAAGTGTAACAAAAGGCACGGCACGGCAAGGGGAAACAAGGTTATGGCACGACAACGCAAGCTAGGCAATGCACGGCAAGGCAAGGAAAGGGTAACGCAAGGCAAGGCAGGGTCAGGCGAGACAAAGCTAAGGCACGACAACGCAAGGCTAGGCAATGCACGGCAAGGCAAGGAAAGGGTAACGCAAGGGAAGGCACGTTGAGGAAAGGCAAGCCTAATGGACAACAACGCACGTCTAGGCAATGCACGGCAAGGCAAGGAAAGGGTAACGCAAGGGAAGTCACGGTCAGGCGAGGCAAGGGTAAGGCACGACAACGCAAGGCTAGGCAATGCACGGCAAGGCAAGGAAAGAGTAACGGAATGTAAGGAATGCAAGGGAAAGCAAGGCAAGGCAAGAGTAACAGAAGGAACGGCATGGCAAGGGGAAACAAGGCTAAAGCACGACAACGCAAGCTAGGCAATGCACGGCAAGGCAAGGAAAGTGGAACGCAAGGCAAGGCACGGTCAGGAAATGCAAGGCTAATGCACGACAACGGAAGGCTAGGCAATGCACGGCAAGGCAAGGAAAGAGTAACGGAATGTAAGGAATGCAAGAGAAAGCAAGGCAAGGCAAGAGTAACGGAAGGAACGGCACGGCAAGGGGAAACAAGGCTAAGGCACGACAACGCAAGGCTAGGCAAAGCACGGCAAGGCAAGGAAAGGGTAACGCAAGGCAAGGCACGGTGAGGCATGGCAAGGCTAATGCACGACAACGCACGGCTAGGCAAAGCAAGGCAAGGGAAGGAGAGGGTAACGCAAGGCCAGGCACGGTCACTCGAGGGAAGGCTAATGCACGACAACGCAAGGCTTAGCAGTGCACGGCTAGGCAAGGAAAGCGTAACAGAAGGAAAGGAAGGCAAGGCAAAGCAATGCAAGGCAAGTGAAACAAAAGGCAAGGCACGGCAAGGGGAAACAAGGCTAAGGCACGACAACGCAAGCTAGGCAATGCACGGCAAGGCAAGGAAAGGGTAACGCAAGGCAAGGCAGGGTCAGGCGAGACAAGGCTAAGGCACGACAACGCAAGGCTAGGCAATGCACGGCAAGGCAAGGAAAGGGTAACGCAAGGGAAGGCACGGTGAGGAAAGGCAAGGCTAATGCACAACAACGCACGTCTAGGCAATGCACGGCAAGGCAAGGAAAGAGTAACGGAAGGCAAGGAAGGCAAGGGAAAGCAAGGCAAGGCAAGGGTAAGGGAAGGAACGGCACGGCAAGGGGAAACAAGGCTAAGGCACGACAACGCAAGCTAGGCAATGCACGGCAAGGCAAGGAAAGGGTAACGCAAGGCAAGGCACGATCAGGCGAGGCAAGGCTAATGCACGACAACGCAAGGCTAGGCAGTGCACGGCTAGGCAAGGAAAGAGAAACGGAAGGATAGGAAGGCAAGGCAAAGCAAGGCAAGGGAAGTGTAACAAACGGCACGGCACGGCAAGGGGAAACAAGGTAAGGCACGACAACGCAAGCTAGGCAATGCACGGCAAGGCAAGGAAAGGGTAACGCAAGGCAAGGCACGGTCAGTCGAGGCAAGGCTAATGCACGACAACGCAAGGCTTGGCAGTGCACGGCTAGGCAAGGAACGAGTAACGGAAGGAATGGAAGGCAAGGCAAAGCAAGGCAAGGCAAGTGTAACAAAAGGCACGGCACGGCAAGGGGAAATAAGGCTAAGGCACGACAACGCAAGTTAGGCAATGCACGGCAAGGCAAGGAAAGGGTAACGCAAGGCAAGGCAGGGTCAGGCGAGACAAGGCTAAGGCACGACAACGCAAGGCTAGGCAATGCACGGCAAGGCAAGTTAAGGGTAACGCAAGGGAAGGCACGGTGAGGAAAGGCAAGGCTAATGCACAACAACGCACGTCTAGGCAATGCACGGCAAGGCAAGGAAAGGGTAACGGAATGTAAGGAATGCAAGGGAAAGCAAGGCAAGGCAAGAGTAACGGAAGGAACGGCACGGCAAGGGGAAACAAGGCTAAGGCACGATAACGCAAGGCTAGGCAAAGCACGGCAAGGCAAGGAAAGGGTAACGCAAGGCAAGGCACGGTGAGGCAAGGCAAGGCTAATGCACGACAACGCACGGCTAGGCAAAGCAAGGCAAGGGAAGGAGAGGGTAACGCAAGGCAAGGCACGGTCAAGCGAGGCAAGGCTAAGGCACGACAACACAAAGCTAGGCAATGCACGGCAAGGCAAGGAAAGGGTAACGCAAGGGAAGGCACGGTGAGGAAAGGCAAGGCTAATGCACAACAACGCACGTCTAGGCAATGCACGGCAAGGCAAGGAAAGGGTAACGCAAGGGAAGTCACGGTCAGGCGAGGCAAGGCTAAGGCACGACAACGCAAGGCCAGGCAATGCACGGCAAGGCAAGGAAAGAGTAACGGAATGTAAGGAATGCAAGGGAAAGCAAGGCAAGGCAAGAGTAACAGAAGGAACGGCACGGCAAGGGGAAACAAGGCTAAGGCACGACAACGCAAGCTAGGGAATGCACGGCAAGGCAAGGAAAGGGTAACGTAAGGCAAGGCACTGTGAGGCAAGGCAAGGCTAATGCACAACAACGCACGGCTAGGCAATGGACGGCAAGGCAAGGAAAGGGTAACGCAAGGGAAGTCACGGTCAGGCGAGGCAAGGCTACGGCACGACAACGCAAGGCTAGGCAGTGCACGGCTAGGCAAGGAACGAGTAACGGAAGGAATGGAAGGCAAGGCAAAGCAAGGCAAGGCAAGTGTAACAAAAGGCACGGCACGGCAAGGGGAAACAAGGCTAAGGCACGACAACGCAAGCTAGGCAATGCACGGCAAGGCAAGGAAAGGGTAACGCAAGGCAAGGCAGGGTCAGGCGAGACAAGGCTAAGGCACGACAACGCAAGGCTAGGCAATGCACGGCAAGGCAAGGAAAGGGTAACGCAAGGGAAGGCACGTTGAGGAAAGGCAAGGCTAATGCACAACAACGCACGTCTAGGCAATGCACGGCAAGGCAAGGAAAGGGTAACGCAAGGGAAGTCACGGTCAGGCGAGGCAAGGCTAAGGCACGACAACGCAAGGCTAGGCAATGCACGGTAAGGCAAGGAAAGAGTAACGGAATGTAAGGAATGCAAGGGAAAGCAAGGCAAGTCAAGAGTAACAGAAGGAACGGCACGGCAAGGGGAAACAAGGCTAAGGCACGACAACGCAAGCTAGGCAATGCACGGCAAGGCAAGGAAAGGGTAACGCAAGGCAAGGCACGGTCAGGAAACGCAAGGCTAATGCACGACAACGGAAGGCTAGGCAATGCACGGCAAGGCAAGGAAAGAGTAACGGAATGTAAGGAATGCAAGAGAAAGCAAGGCAAGACAAGAGTAACGGAAGGAACGGCACGGCAAGGGGAAACAAGGCTAAGGCACGACAACGCAAGGCTAGGCAAAGCACGGCAAGGCAAGGAAAGGGTAACGCAAGGCAAGGCACGGTGAGGCATGGCAAGGCTAATGCACGACAACGCACGGCTAGGCAAAGCAAGGCAAGGGAAGGAGAGGGTAACGCAAGGCCAGGCACGGTCACTCGAGGGAAGGCTAATGCACGACAACGCAAGGCTTAGCAGTGCACGGCTAGGCAAGGAAAGCGTAACAGAAGGAAAGGAAGGCAAGGCAAAGCAATGCAAGGCAAGTGAAACAAAAGGCAAGGCACGGCAAGGGGAAACAAGGCTAAGGCACGACAACGCAAGCTAGGCAATGCACGGCAAGGCAAGGAAAGGGTAACGAAGGCAAGGCAGGGTCAGGCGAGACAAGGCTAAGGCACGACAACGCAAGGCTAGGCAATGCACGGCAAGGCAAGGAAAGGGTAACGCAAGGGAAGGCACGGTGAATAAAGGCAAGGCTAATGCACAACAACGCAGGTCTAGGCAATGCACGGCAAGGCAAGGAAAGGGTAACGCAAGGGAAGTCACGGTCAGGCGAGGCAAGGCTAAGGCACGACAACGCAAGCTAGGCAATGCACGGCAAGGCAAGGAAAGGGTAACGCAAGGCAAGGCAGGGTCAGGCGAGACAAGGCTAAGGCACGACAACGCAAGGCTAGGCAATGCACGGCAAGGCAAGGAAAGGGTAACGCAAGGGAAGGCACGGTGAGGAAAGGCAAGGCTAATGCACAACAACGCACGTCTAGGCAATGCACGGCAAGGCAAGGAAAGGGTAACGCAAGGGAAGTCACGGTCAGGCGAGGCAAGGCTAAGGCACGACAACGCAAGGCTAGGCAATGCATGGCAAGGCAAGGAAAGAGTAACGGAATGTAAGGAATGCAAGGGAAAGCAAGGCAAGGCAAGAGTAACAGAAGGAACGGCACGGCAAGGGGAAACAAGGCTAAGGCACGACAACGCAAGCTAGGCAATGCACGGCAAGGCAAGGAAAGGGTAACGCAAGGCAAGGCACAGTCAGGAAATGCAAGGCTAATGCACGACAACGGAAGGCTAGGCAATGCACGGCAAGGCAAGGAAAGAGTAACGGAATGTAAGGAATGCAAGGGAAAGCAAGGCAAGGCAAGAGTAACGGAAGGAACGGCACGGCAAGGGGAAACAAGGCTAAGGCACGACAACGCAAGGCTTAGCAGTGCACGGCTAGGCAACGAAAGCGTAACAGAAGGAAAGGAAGGCAAGGCAAAGCAATGCAAGGAAAGTGAAACAAAAGGCACGGCACGGTAAGTGGATAAAAGGGTATGGCACGACAACGCAAGCTAGGCAATGCACGGCAAGGCAAGGAAAGGGTAACGCAAGGCAAGGCACGGTCAGAGAAGGCAAGGCTAATGCACGACAACGCAAGGCTAGGCAATGCACGGTAAGGCAAGGAAAGAGTAACGGAAGGCAAGGAAGGCAAGGGAAAGCAAGGCAAGTCAAGAGTAAGGGAAGGAACGGCACGGCAAGGGGAAACAAGGCTAAGGCACGACAACGCAAGCTGGGCAAAGCACGGCAAGGCAAGGAAAGGGTAACGCAAGGCAAGGCAGGGTCAGGCAAGGCAAGGCTAATGCACGACAACGCAAGGCTAGGCAGTGCACGGCTAGGCAAGGAACGAGTAACGGAAGGAATGGAAGGCAAGGCAAAGCAAGGCAAGGCAAGTGTAACAAAAGGCACGGCACGGCAAGGGGAAACAAGGCTAAGGCACGACAACGCAAGCTAGGCAATGCACGGCAAGGCAAGGAAAGGGTAACGCAAGGCAAGGCAGGGTCAGGCGAGACAAAGCTAAGGCACGACAACGCAAGGCTAGGCAATGCACGGCAAGGCAAGGAAAGGATAACGCAAGGGAAGGCACGTTGAGGAAAGGCAAGGCTAATGCACAACAACGCACGTCTAGGCAATGCACGGCAAGGCAAGGAAAGGGTAACGCAAGGGAAGTCACGGTCAGGCGAGGCAAGGCTAAGGCACGACAACGCAAGGCTAGGCAATGCATGGCAAGGCAAGGAAAGAGTAACGGAATGTAAGGAATGCAAGGGAAATCAAGGCAAGGCAAGAGTAACGGAAGGAACGGCACGGCAAGGGGAAACAAGGCTAAGGCACGACAACGCAAGGCTTAGCAGTGCACGGCTAGGCAACGAAAGCGTAACAGAAGGAAAGGAAGGCAAGGCAAAGCAATGCAAGGCAAGTGAAACAAAAGGCACGGCAGGGTAAGGGGATAAAAGGGTATGGCACGACAACGCAAGCTAGGCAATGCACGGCAAGGCAAGGAAAGGGTAACGCAAGGCAAGGCACGGTCAGAGAAGGCAAGGCTAATGCACGACAACGCAAGGCTAGGCAATGCACGGTAAGGCAAGGAAAGAGTAACGGAAGGCAAGGAAGGCAAGGGAAAGCAAGGCAAGTCAAGAGTAAGGGAAGGAACGGCACGGCAAGGGGAAACAAGGCTAAGGCACGACAACGCACGCTGGGCAAAGCACGGCAAGGCAAGGAAAGGGTAACGCAAGGCAAGGCACGGTCAGGCAAGGCAAGGCTAATGCACGACAACGCAAGGCTAGGCAGTGCACGGCTAGGCAAGGAACGAGTAACGGAAGGAATGGAAGGCAAGGCAAAGCAAGGCAAGGCAAGTGTAACAAAAGGCACGGCACGGCAAGGGGAAACAAGGCTAAGGCACGACAACGCAAGCTAGGCAATGCACGGCAAGGCAAGGAAAGGGTAACGCAAGGCAAGGCAGGGTCAGGCGAGACAAGGCTAAGGCACGACAACGCAAGGCTAGGCAATGCACGGCAAGGCAAGGAAAGGGTAACGCAAGGGAAGGCACGTTGAGGAAAGGCAAGGCTAATGCACAACAACGCACGTCTAGGCAATGCACGGCAAGGCAAGGAAAGGGTAACGCAAGGGAAGTCACGGTCAGGCGAGGCAAGGCTAAGGCACGACAACGCAAGGCTAGGCAATGCACGGTAAGGCAAGGAAAGAGTAACGGAATGTAAGGAATGCAAGGGAAAGCAAGGCAAGTCAAGAGTAACAGAAGGAACGGCACGGCAAGGGGAAACAAGGCTAAGGCACGACAACGCAAGCTAGGCAATGCACGGCAAGGCAAGGAAAGGGTAACGCAAGGCAAGGCACGGTCAGGAAATGCAAGGCTAATGCACGACAACGGAAGGCTAGGCAATGCACGGCAAGGCAAGGAAAGAGTAACGGAATGTAAGGAATGCAAGAGAAAGCAAGGCAAGGCAAGAGTAACGGAAGGAACGGCACGGCAAGGGGAAACAAGGCTAAGGCACGACAACGCAAGGCTAGGCAAAGCACGGCAAGGCAAGGAAAGGGTAACGCAAGGCAAGGCACGGTGAGGCATGGCAAGGCTAATGCACGACAACGCACGGCTAGGCAAAGCAAGGCAAGGGAAGGAGAGGGTAACGCAAGGCCAGGCACGGTCACTCGAGGGAAGGCTAATGCACGACAACGCAAGGCTTAGCAGTGCACGGCTAGGCAAGGAAAGCGTAACAGAAGGAAAGGAAGGCAAGGCAAAGCAATGCAAGGCAAGTGAAACAAAAGGCAAGGCACGGCAAGGGGAAACAAGGCTAAGGCACGACAACGCAAGCTAGGCAATGCACGGCAAGGCAAGGAAAGGGTAACGAAGGCAAGGCAGGGTCAGGCGAGACAAGGCTAAGGCACGACAACGCAAGGCTAGGCAATGCACGGCAAGGAAAGGAAAGGGTAACGCAAGGGAAGGCACGGTGAGGAAAGGCAAGGCTAATGCACAACAACGCAGGTCTAGGCAATGCACGGCAAGGCAAGGAAAGGGTAACTCAAGGGAAGTCACGGTCAGGCGAGGCAAGGCTAAGGCACGACAACGCAAGCTAGGCAATGCACGGCAAGGCAAGGAAAGGGTAACGCAAGGCAAGGCACGGTCAGAGAAGGCAAGGCTAATGCACGACAACGCAAGGCTAGGCAATGCACGGTAAGGCAAGGAAAGAGTAACGGAAGGCAAGGAAGGCAAGGGAAAGCAAGGCAAGTCAAGAGTAAGGGAAGGAACGGCACGGCAAGGGGAAACAAGGCTAAGGCACGACAACGCACGCTGGGCAAAGCACGGCAAGGCAAGGAAAGGGTAACGTAAGGCAAGGCACTGTGAGGCAAGGCAAGGCTAATGCACAACAACGCACGGCTAGGCAATGGACGGCAAGGCAAGGAAAGGGTAACGCAAGGGAAGTCACGGTCAGGCGAGGCAAGGCTACGGCACGACAACGCAAGGCTAGGCAGTGCACGGCTAGGCAAGGAAAGAGTAACGGAATGTAAGGAATGCAAGGGAAAGCAAGGCAAGTCAAGAGTAACAGAAGGAACGGCACGGCAAGGGGAAACAAGGCTAAGGCACGACAACGCAAGCTAGGCAATGCACGGCAAGGCAAGGAAAGGGTAACGCAAGGCAAGGCAGGGTCAGGCGAGACAAGGCTAAGGCACGACAACGCAAGGCTAGGCAATGCACGGCAAGGCAAGGAAAGGGTAACGCAAGGGAAGGCACGTTGAGGAAAGGCAAGGCTAATGCACAACAACGCACGTCTAGGCAATGCACGGCAAGGCAAGGAAAGGGTAACGCAAGGGAAGTCACGGTCAGGCGAGGCAAGGCAAAGGCACGACAACGCAAGGCTAGGCAATGCACGGTAAGGCAAGGAAAGAGTAACGGAATGTAAGGAATGCAAGGGAAAGCAAGGCAAGTCAAGAGTAACAGAAGGAACGGCACGGCAAGGGGAAACAAGGCTAAGGCACGACAACGCAAGCTAGGCAATGCACGGCAAGGCAAGGAAAGGGTAACGCAAGGCAAGGCACGGTCAGGAAATGCAAGGCTAATGCACGACAACGGAAGGCTAGGCAATGCACGGCAAGGCAAGGAAAGAGTAACGGAATGTAAGGAATGCAAGAGAAAGCAAGGCAAGGCAAGAGTAACGGAAGGAACGGCACGGCAAGGGGAAACAAGGCTAAGGCACGACAACGCAAGGCTAGGCAAAGCACGGCAAGGCAAGGAAAGGGTAACGCAAGGCAAGGCACGGTGAGGCATGGCAAGGCTAATGCACGACAACGCACGGCTAGGCAAAGCAAGGCAAGGGAAGGAGAGGGTAACGCAAGGCCAAGCACGGTCACTCGAGGGAAGGCTAATGCACGACAACGCAAGGCTTAGCAGTGCACGGCTAGGCAAGGAAAGCGTAACAGAAGGAAAGGAAGGCAAGGCAAAGCAATGCAAGGCAAGTGAAACAAAAGGCAAGGCACGGCAAGGGGAAACAAGGCTAAGGCACGACAACGCAAGCTAGGCAATGCACGGCAAGGCAAGGAAAGGGTAACGCAAGGCAAGGCAGGGTCAGGCGAGACAAGGCTAAGGCACGACAACGCAAGGCTAGGCAATGCACGGCAAGGCAAGGAAAGGGTAACGCAAGGGAAGGCACGGTGAGGAAAGGCAAGGCTAATGCACAACAACGCACGTCTAGGCAATGCACGGCAAGGCAAGGAAAGGGTAACGCAAGGGAAGTCACGGTCAGGCGAGGCAAGGCTAAGGCACGACAACGCAAGGCTAGGCAATGCATGGCAAGGCAAGGAAAGAGTAACGGAATGTAAGGAATGCAAGGGAAAGCAAGGCAAGGCAAGAGTAACAGAAGGAACGGCACGGCAAGGGGAAACAAGGCTAAGGCACGACAACGCAAGCTAGGCAATGCACGGCAAGGCAAGGAAAGGGTAACGCAAGGCAAGGCACAGTCAGGAAATGCAAGGCTAATGCACGACAACGGAAGGCTAGGCAATGCACGGCAAGGCAAGGAAAGAGTAACGGAATGTAAGGAATGCAAGGGAAAGCAAGGCAAGGCAAGAGTAACGGAAGGAACGGCACGGCAAGGGGAAACAAGGCTAAGGCACGACAACGCAAGGCTTAGCAGTGCACGGCTAGGCAACGAAAGCGTAACAGAAGGAAAGGAAGGCAAGGCAAAGCAATGCAAGGAAAGTGAAACAAAAGGCACGGCACGGTAAGTGGATAAAAGGGTATGGCACGACAACGCAAGCTAGGCAATGCACGGCAAGGCAAGGAAAGGGTAACGCAAGGCAAGGCACGGTCAGAGAAGGCAAGGCTAATGCACGACAACGCAAGGCTAGGCAATGCACGGTAAGGCAAGGAAAGAGTAACGGAAGGCAAGGAAGGCAAGGGAAAGCAAGGCAAGTCAAGAGTAAGGAAAGGAACGGCACGGCAAGGGGAAACAAGGCTAAGGCACGACAACGCAAGCTGGGCAAAGCACGGCAAGGCAAGGAAAGGGTAACGCAAGGCAAGGCAGGGTCAGGCAAGGCAAGGCTAATGCACGACAACGCAAGGCTAGGCAGTGCACGGCTAGGCAAGGAACGAGTAACGGAAGGAATGGAAGGCAAGGCAAAGCAAGGCAAGGCAAGTGTAACAAAAGGCACGGCACGGCAAGGGGAAACAAGGCTAAGGCACGACAACGCAAGCTAGGCAATGCACGGCAAGGCAAGGAAAGGGTAACGCAAGGCAAGGCAGGGTCAGGCGAGACAAAGCTAAGGCACGACAACGCAAGGCTAGGCAATGCACGGCAAGGCAAGGAAAGGGTAACGCAAGGGTAGGCACGTTGAGGAAAGGCAAGGCTAATGCACAACAACGCACGTCTAGGCAATGCACGGCAAGGCAAGGAAAGGGTAACGCAAGGGAAGTCACGGTCAGGCGAGGCAAGGCTAAGGCACGACAACGCAAGGCTAGGCAATGCATGGCAAGGCAAGGAAAGAGTAACGGAATGTAAGGAATGCAAGGGAAAGCAAGGCAAGGCAAGAGTAACGGAAGGAACGGCACGGCAAGGGGAAACAAGGCTAAGGCACGACAACGCAAGGCTTAGCAGTGCACGGCTAGGCAACGAAAGCGTAACAGAAGGAAAGGAAGGCAAGGCAAAGCAATGCAAGGCAAGTGAAACAAAAGGCACGGCAGGGTAAGGGGATAAAAGGGTATGGCACGACAACGCAAGCTAGGCAATGCACGGCAAGGCAAGGAAAGGGTAACGCAAGGCAAGGCACGGTCAGAGAAGGCAAGGCTAATGCACGACAACGCAAGGCTAGGCAATGCACGGTAAGGCAAGGAAAGAGTAACGGAAGGCAAGGAAGGCAAGGGAAAGCAAGGCAAGTCAAGAGTAAGGGAAGGAACGGCACGGCAAGGGGAAACAAGGCTAAGGCACGACAACGCACGCTGGGCAAAGCACGGCAAGGCAAGGAAAGGGTAACGCAAGGCAAGGCACGGTCAGGCAAGGCAAGGCTAATGCACGACAACGCAAGGCTAGGCAGTGCACGGCTAGGCAAGGAACGAGTAACGGAAGGAATGGAAGGCAAGGCAAAGCAAGGCAAGGCAAGTGTAACAAAAGGCACGGCACGGCAAGGGGAAACAAGGCTATGGCACGACAACGCAAGCTAGGCAATGCACGGCAAGGCAAGGAAAGGGTAACGCAAGGCAAGGCAGGGTCAGGCGAGACAAAGCTAAGGCACGACAACGCAAGGCTAGGCAATGCACGGCAAGGCAAGGAAAGGGTAACGCAAGGGAAGGCACGTTGAGGAAAGGCAAGGCTAATGCACAACAACGCACGTCTAGGCAATGCACGGCAAGGCAAGGAAAGGGTAACGCAAGGGAAGTCACGGTCAGGCGAGGCAAGGCTAAGGCACGACAACGCAAGGCTAGGCAATGCACGGCAAGGCAAGGAAAGAGTAACGGAATGTAAGGAATGCAAGGGAAAGCAAGGCAAGGCAAGAGTAACAGAAGGAACGGCATGGCAAGGGGAAACAAGGCTAAAGCACGACAACGCAAGCTAGGCAATGCACGGTAAGGCAAGGAAAGGGGAACGCAAGGCAAGGCACGGTCAGGAAATGCAAGGCTAATGCACGACAACGGAAGGCTAGGCAATGCACGGCAAGGCAAGGAAAGAGTAACGGAATGTAAGGAATGCAAGAGAAAGCAAAGCGCAAGGCAAGAGTAACGGAAGGAACGGCACGGCAAGGGGAAACAAGGCTAAGGCACGACAACGCAAGGCTAGGCAAAGCACGGCAAGGCAAGGAAAGGGTAACGCAAGGCAAGGCACGGTGAGGCATGGCAAGGCTAATGCACGACAACGCACGGCTAGGCAAAGCAAGGCAAGGGAAGGAGAGGGTAACGCAAGGCCAGGCACGGTCACTCGAGGGAAGGATAATGCACGACAACGCAAGGCTTAGCAGTGCACGGCTAGGCAAGGAAAGCGTAACAGAAGGAAAGGAAGGCAAGGCAAAGCAATGCAAGGCAAGTGAAACAAAAGGCAAGGCACGGCAAGGGGAAACAAGGCTAAGGCACGACAACGCAAGCTAGGCAATGCACGGCAAGGCAAGGAAAGGGTAACGCAAGGCAAGGCAGGGTCAGGCGAGACAAGGCTAAGGCACGACAACGCAAGGCTAGGCAATGCACGGAAAGGCAAGGAAAGGGTAACGCAAGGGAAGGCACGGTGAGGAAAGGCAAGGCTAATGCACAACAACGCACGTCTAGGCAATGCACGGCAAGGCAAGGAAAGAGTAACGGAAGGCAAGGAAGGCAAGGGAAAGCAAGGCAAGGCAAGGGTAAGGGAAGGAACGGCACGGCAAGGGGAAACAAGGCTAAGGCACGACAACGCAAGCTAGGCAATGCACGGCAAGGCAAGGAAAGGGTAACGCAAGGGAAGGCACGGTGAGGAAAGGCAAGGCTAATGCACAACAACGCACGTCTAGGCAATGCACGGCAAGGCAAGGAAAGGGTAACGCAAGGGAAGTCACGGTCAGGCGAGGCAAGGCTAAGGCACGACAACGCAAGGCTAGGCAATGCATGGCAAGGCAAGGAAAGAGTAACGGAATGTAAGGAATGGAAGGGAAAGCAAGGCAAGGCAAGAGTAACAGAAGGAACGGCACGGCAAGGGGAAACAAGGCTAAGGCACGACAACGCAAGCTAGGCAATGCACGGCAAGGCAAGGAAAGGGTAACGCAAGGCAAGGCACGGTCAGGAAATGCAAGGCTAATGCACGACAACGGAAGGCTAGGCAATGCACGGCAAGGCAAGGAAAGAGTAACGGAATGTAAGGAATGCAAGGGAAAGCAAGGCAAGGCAAGAGTAACGGAAGGAACGGCACGGCAAGGGGAAACAAGGCTAAGGCACGACAACGCAAGGCTTAGCAGTGCACGGCTAGGCAACGAAAGCGTAACAGAAGGAAAGGAAGGCAAGGCAAAGCAATGCAAGGAAAGTGAAACAAAAGGCACGGCACGGTAAGTGGATAAAAGGGTATGGCACGACAACGCAAGCTAGGCAATGCACGGCAAGGCAAGGAAAGGGTAACGCAAGGCAAGGCACGGTCAGAGAAGGCAAGGCTAATGCACGACAACGCAAGGCTAGGCAATGCACGGTAAGGCAAGGAAAGAGTAACGGAAGGCAAGGAAGGCAAGGGAAAGCAAGGCAAGTCAAGAGTAAGGGAAGGAACGGCACGGCAAGGGGAAACAAGGCTAAGGCACGACAACGCAAGCTGGGCAAAGCACGGCAAGGCAAGGAAAGGGTAACGCAAGGCAAGGCAGGGTCAGGCAAGGCAAGGCTAATGCACGACAACGCAAGGCTAGGCAGTGCACGGCTAGGCAAGGAACGAGTAACGGAAGGAATGGAAGGCAAGGCAAAGCAAGGCAAGGCAAGTGTAACAAAAGGCACGGCACGGCAAGGGGAAACAAGGCTAAGGCACGACAACGCAAGCTAGGCAATGCACGGCAAGGCAAGGAAAGGGTAACGCAAGGCAAGGCAGGGTCAGGCGAGACAAAGCTAAGGCACGACAACGCAAGGCTAGGCAATGCACGGCAAGGCAAGGAAAGGGTAACGCAAGGGAAGGCACGTTGAGGAAAGGCAAGGCTAATGCACAACAACGCACGTCTAGGCAATGCACGGCAAGGCAAGGAAAGGGTAACGCAAGGGAAGTCACGGTCAGGCGAGGCAAGGCTAAGGCACGACAACGCAAGGCTAGGCAATGCATGGCAAGGCAAGGAAAGAGTAACGGAATGTAAGGAATGCAAGGGAAAGCAAGGCAAGGCAAGAGTAACGGAAGGAACGGCACGGCAAGGGGAAACAAGGCTAAGGCACGACAACGCAAGGCTTAGCAGTGCACGGCTAGGCAACGAAAGCGTAACAGAAGGAAAGGAAGGCAAGGCAAAGCAATGCAAGGCAAGTGAAACAAAAGGCACGGCAGGGTAAGGGGATAAAAGGGTATGGCACGACAACGCAAGCTAGGCAATGCACGGCAAGGCAAGGAAAGGGTAACGCAAGGCAAGGCACGGTCAGAGAAGGCAAGGCTAATGCACGACAACGCAAGGCTAGGCAATGCACGGTAAGGCAAGGAAAGAGTAACGGAAGGCAAGGAAGGCAAGGGAAAGCAAGGCAAGTCAAGAGTAAGGGAAGGAACGGCACGGCAAGGGGAAACAAGGCTAAGGCACGACAACGCACGCTGGGCAAAGCACGGCAAGGCAAGGAAAGGGTAACGCAAGGCAAGGCACGGTCAGGCAAGGCAAGGCTAATGCACGACAACGCAAGGCTAGGCAGTGCACGGCTAGGCAAGGAACGAGTAACGGAAGGAATGGAAGGCAAGGCAAAGCAAGGCAAGGCAAGTGTAACAAAAGGCACGGCACGGCAAGGGGAAACAAGGCTATGGCACGACAACGCAAGCTAGGCAATGCACGGCAAGGCAAGGAAAGGGTAACGCAAGGCAAGGCAGGGTCAGGCGAGACAAAGCTAAGGCACGACAACGCAAGGCTAGGCAATGCACGGCAAGGCAAGGAAAGGGTAACGCAAGGGAAGGCACGTTGAGGAAAGGCAAGGCTAATGCACAACAACGCACGTCTAGGCAATGCACGGCAAGGCAAGGAAAGGGTAACGCAAGGGAAGTCACGGTCAGGCGAGGCAAGGCTAAGGCACGACAACGCAAGGCTAGGCAATGCACGGCAAGGCAAGGAAAGAGTAACGGAATGTAAGGAATGCAAGGGAAAGCAAGGCAAGGCAAGAGTAACAGAAGGAACGGCATGGCAAGGGGAAACAAGGCTAAAGCACGACAACGCAAGCTAGGCAATGCACGGCAAGGCAAGGAAAGGGGAACGCAAGGCAAGGCACGGTCAGGAAATGCAAGGCTAATGCACGACAACGGAAGGCTAGGCAATGCACGGCAAGGCAAGGAAAGAGTAACGGAATGTAAGGAATGCAAGAGAAAGCAAGGCAAGGCAAGAGTAACGGAAGGAACGGCACGGCAAGGGGAAACAAGGCTAAGGCACGACAACGCAAGGCTAGGCAAAGCACGGCAAGGCAAGGAAAGGGTAACGCAAGGCAAGGCACGGTGAGGCATGGCAAGGCTAATGCACGACAACGCACGGCTAGGCAAAGCAAGGCAAGGGAAGGAGAGGGTAACGCAAGGCCAGGCACGGTCACTCGAGGGAAGGCTAATGCACGACAACGCAAGGCTTAGCAGTGCACGGCTAGGCAAGGAAAGCGTAACAGAAGGAAAGGAAGGCAAGGCAAAGCAATGCAAGGCAAGTGAAACAAAAGGCAAGGCACGGCAAGGGGAAACAAGGCTAAGGCACGACAACGCAAGCTAGGCAATGCACGGCAAGGCAAGGAAAGGGTAACGCAAGGCAAGGCAGGGTCAGGCGAGACAAGGCTAAGGCACGACAACGCAAGGCTAGGCAATGCACGGCAAGGCAAGGAAAGGGTAACGCAAGGGAAGGCACGGTGAGGAAAGGCAAGGCTAATGCACAACAACGCACGTCTAGGCAATGCACGGCAAGGCAAGGAAAGAGTAACGGAAGGCAAGGAAGGCAAGGGAAAGCAAGGCAAGGCAAGGGTAAGGGAAGGAACGGCACGGCAAGGGGAAACAAGGCTAAGGCACGACAACGCAAGCTAGGCAATGCACGGCAAGGCAAGGAAAGGGTAACGCAAGGCAAGGCACGATCAGGCGAGGCAAGGCTAATGCACGACAACGCAAGGCTTGGCAGTGCACGGCTAGGCAAGGAACGAGTAACGGAAGGAATGGAAGGCAAGGCAAAGCAAGGCAAGGCAAGTGTAACAAAAGGCACGGCACGGCAAGGGGAAACAAGGCTAAGGCACGACAACGCAAGCTAGGCAATGCACGGCAAGGCAAGGAAAGGGTAACGCAAGGCAAGGCAGGGTCAGGCGAGACAAGGCTAAGGCACGACAACGCAAGGTTAGGCAATGCACGGCAAGGCAAGTTAAGGGTAACGCAAGGGAAGGCACGGTGAGGAAAGGCAAGGCTAATGCACAACAACGCACGTCTAGGCAATGCACGGCAAGGCAAGGAAAGGGTAACGGAATGTAAGGAATGCAAGGGAAAGCAAGGCAAGGCAAGAGTAACGGAAGGAACGGCACGGCAAGGGGAAACAAGGCTAAGGCACGATAACGCAAGGCTAGGCAAAGCACGGCAAGGCAAGGAAAGGGTAACGCAAGGCAAGGCACGGTGAGGCAAGGCAAGGCTAATGCACGACAACGCACGGCTAGGCAAAGCAAGGCAAGGGAAGGAGAGGGTAACGCAAGGCAAGGCACGGTCAAGCGAGGCAAGGCTAAGGCACGACAACACAAAGCTAGGCAATGCACGGCAAGGCAAGGAAAGGGTAACGCAAGGGAAGGCACGGTGAGGAAAGGCAAGGCTAATGCACAACAACGCACGTCTAGGCAATGCACGGCAAGGCAAGGAAAGGGTAACGCAAGGGAAGTCACGGTCAGGCGAGGCAAGGCTAAGGCACGACAACGCAAGGCCAGGCAATGCACGGCAAGGCAAGGAAAGAGTAACGGAATGTAAGGAATGCAAGGGAAAGCAAGGCAAGGCAAGAGTAACAGAAGGAACGGCACGGCAAGGGGAAACAAGGCTAAGGCACGACAACGCAAGCTAGGGAATGCACGGCAAGGCAAGGAAAGGGTAACGTAAGGCAAGGCACTGTGAGGCAAGGCAAGGCTAATGCACAACAACGCACGGCTAGGCAATGGACGGCAAGGCAAGGAAAGGGTAACGCAAGGGAAGTCACGGTCAGGCGAGGCAAGGCTACGGCACGACAACGCAAGGCTAGGCAGTGCACGGCTAGGCAAGGAACGAGTAACGGAAGGAATGGAAGGCAAGGCAAAGCAAGGCAAGGCAAGTGTAACAAAAGGCACGGCACGGCAAGGGGAAACAAGGCTAAGGAACGACAACGCAAGCTAGGCAATGCACGGCAAGGCAAGGAAAGGGTAACGCAAGGCAAGGCAGGGTCAGGCGAGACAAGGCTAAGGCACGACAACGCAAGGCTAGGCAATGCACGGCAAGGCAAGGAAAGGGTAACGCAAGGGAAGGCACGTTGAGGAAAGGCAAGGCTAATGCACAACAACGCACGTCTAGGCAATGCACGGCAAGGCAAGGAAAGGGTAACGCAAGGGAAGTCACGGTCAGGCGAGGCAAGGCTAAGGCACGACAACGCAAGGCTAGGCAATGCACGGTAAGGCAAGGAAAGAGTAACGGAATGTAAGGAATGCAAGGGAAAGCAAGGCAAGGCAAGAGTAACAGAAGGAACGGCACGGCAAGGGGAAACAAGGCTAAGGCACGACAACGCAAGCTAGGCAATGCACGGCAAGGCAAGGAAAGAGTAACGGAAGGCAAGGAAGGCAAGGGAAAGCAAGGCAAGGCAAGGGTAAGGGAAGGAACGGCACCGCAAGGGGAAACAAGGCTAAGGCACGACAACGCAAGCTAGGCAATGCACGGCAAGGCAAGGAAAGGGTAACGCAAGGCAAGGCACGATCAGGCGAAGCAAGGCTAATGCACGACAACGCAAGGCTAGGCAGTGCACGGCTAGGCAAGGAAAGAGTAACGGAAGGATAGGAAGGCAAGGCAAAGCAATGCAAGGCAAGTGAAACAAAAGGCACGGCACGGCATGGGGAAACAAGGATAAGGCACGACAACGCAAGCTAGGCAATGCACGGCAAGGCAAGGAAAGTGTAACGCAAGGCAAGGCACGGTCAGTCGAGGCAAGGCTAATGCACGACAACGCAAGGCTTGGCAGTGCACGGCTAGGGAAGGAAAGCGTAACAGAAGGAAAGGAAGGCAAGGCAAAGCAATGCAAGGCAAGTGAAACAAAAGGCACGGCACGGCAAGGGGAAAAAAGGGTAAGGCACGACAACGCAAGCTAGGCAATGCACGGCAAGGCAAGGAAAGGGTAACGTAAGGGAAGGCACGGTGAGGCAAGGCAAGGCTAATGCACAACAACGCACGGCTAGGCAATGGACGGCAAGGCAAGGAAAGGGTAACGCAAGGGAAGTCACGGTCAGGCGAGGCATGGCTACGGCACGACAACGCAAGGCTAGGCAATGCACGGATGGTAAGCAAAGAGTAACGGAAGGCAAGGAAGGCAAGGGAATGCAAGGCAAGTGAAGAGTAAGGGAAGGAACGGCAGGGCAAGGGGAAACAAGGCTAAGGCACGACAACGCAAGCTGGGCAAAGCACGGCAAGGCAAGGAAAGGGTAACGCAAGGCAAGGCACGGTCAGGCAAGGCAAGGTTAATGCACGACAACGCAAGGCTAGGCAGTGCACGGCTAGGCAAGGAACGAGTAACGGAAGGAATGGAAGGCAAGGCAAAGCAAGGCAAGGCAAGTGTAAAAAAAGGCACGGCACGGCAAGGGGAAACAAGGCTAAGGCACGACAACGCAAGCTAGGCAATGCACGGCAAGGCAAGGAAAGGGTAACGCAAGGCAAGGCAGGGTCAGGCGAGACAAGGCTAAGGCACGACAACGCAAGGCTAGGCAATGCACGGCAAGGCAAGGAAAGGGTAACGCAAGGCAAGGCACGGTGAGGAAAGGCAAGGCTAATGCACAACAACGCACGTCTAGGCAATGCACGGCAAGGCAAGGAAAGAGTAACGGAATGTAAGGAATGCAAGGGAAAGCCAGGCAAGGCAAGAGTAACGGAAGGAACGGCACGGCAAGGGTAAACAAGGCTAAGGCACGACAACGAAAGGCTAGGCAAAGCACGGCAAGGCAAGGAAAGGGTAACGCAAGGCAAGGCACGGTGAGGCAAGGCAAGGCTAATGCACGACAACGCACGGCTAGGCAAAGCAAGGCAAGGGAAGGAGAGGGTAACGCAAGGCCAGGCACGGTCACTCGAGGGAAGGCTAATGCACGACAACGCAAGGCTTAGCAGTGCACGGCTAGGCAAGGAAAGCGTAACAGAAGGAAAGGAAGGCAAGGCAAAGCAATGCAAGGCAAGTGAAACAAAAGGCAAGGCACGGCAAGGGGAAACAAGGCAAAGGCACGACAACGCAAGCTAGGCAATGCACGGCAAGGCAAGGAAAGGGTAACGAAGGCAAGGCAGGGTCAGGCGAGACAAGGCTAAGGCACGACAACGCAAGGCTAGGCAATGCACGGCAAGGCAAGGAAAGGGTAACGCAAGGGAAGGCACGGTGAGGAAAGGCAAGGCTAATGCACAACAACGCAGGTCTAGGCAATGCACGGCAAGGCAAGGAAAGGGTAACGCAAGGGAAGTCACGGTCAGGCGAGGCAAGGCTAAGGCACGACAACGCAAGGCTAGGCAATGCACGGCAAGGCAAGGAAAGAGTAACGGAATGTAAGGAATGCAAGGGAAAGCAAGGCAAGGCAAGAGTAACAGAAGGAACGGCACGGCAAGGGGAAACAAGGCTAAGGCACGACAACGCAAGCTAGGCAATGCACGGCAAGGCAAGGAAAGGGTAACGCAAGGCAAGGCACGGTCAGGAAATGCAAGGCTAATGCACGACAACGGAAGGCTAGGCAATGCACGGCAAGGCAAGGAAAGAGTAACGGAATGTAAGGAATGCAAGGGAAAGCAAGGCAAGGCAAGAGTAACGGAAGGAACGGCACGGCAATGGGAAACAAGGCTAAGGCACGACAACGCAAGGCTTAGCAGTGCACGGCTAGGCAACGAAAGCGTAACAGAAGGAAAGGAAGGCAAGGCAAAGCAATGCAAGGCAAGTGAAACAAAAGGCACGGCATGGTAAGGGGATAAAAGGGTATGGCACGACAACGCAAGCTAGGCAATGCACGGCAAGGCAAGGAAAGGGTAACGCAAGGCAAGGCACGGTCAGAGAAGGCAAGGCTAATGCACGACAACGCAAGGCTAGGCAATGCACGGTAAGGCAAGGAAAGAGTAACGGAAGGCAAGGAAGGCAAGGGAAAGCAAGGCAAGTCAAGAGTAAGGGAAGGAACGCCACGGCAAGGGGAAACAAGGCTAAGGCACGACAACGCACTCTGGGCAAAGCACGGCAAGGCAAGGAAAGGGTAACGCAAGGCAAGGCACGGTCAGGCAAGGCAAGGCTAATGCACGACAACGCAAGGCTAGGCAGTGCACGGCTAGGCAAGGAACGAGTAACGGAAGGAATGGAAGGCAAGGCAAAGCAAGGCAAGGCAAGTGTAACAAAAGGCACGGCACGGCAAGGGGAAACAAGGCTATGGCACGACAACGCAAGCTAGGCAATGCACGGCAAGGCAAGGAAAGGGTAACGCAAGGCAAGGCAGGGTCAGGCGAGACAAAGCTAAGGCACGACAACGCAAGGCTAGGCAATGCACGGCAAGGCAAGGAAAGGGTAACGCAAGGGAAGGCACGTTGAGGAAAGGCAAGGCTAATGGACAACAACGCACGTCTAGGCAAGGCACGGCAAGGCAAGGAAAGGGTAACGGAAGGGAAGTCACGGTCAGGCGAGGCAAGGCTAAGGCACGACAACGCAAGGCTAGGCAATGCACGGCAAGGCAAGGAAAGAGTAACGGAATGTAAGGAATGCAAGGGAAAGCAAGGCAAGGCAAGAGTAACAGAAGGAACGGCATGGCAAGGGGAAACAAGGCTAAAGCACGACAACGCAAGCTAGGCAATGCACGGCAAGGCAAGGAAAGGGGAACGCAAGGCAAGGCACGGTCAGGAAATGCAAGGCTAATGCACGACAACGGAAGGCTAGGCAATGCACGGCAAGGCAAGGAAAGAGTAACGGAATGTAAGGAATGCAAGAGAAAGCAAGGCAAGGCAAGAGTAACGGAAGGAACGGCACGGCAAGGGGAAACAAGGCTAAGGCACGACAACGCAAGGCTAGGCAAAGCACGGCAAGGCAAGGAAAGGGTAACGCAAGGCAAGGCACGGTGAGGCATGGCAAGGCTAATGCACGACAACGCACGGCTAGGCAAAGCAAGGCAAGGGAAGGAGAGGGTAACGCAAGGCCAGGCACGGTCACTCGAGGGAAGGCTAATGCACGAAAACGCAAGGCTTAGCAGTGCACGGCTAGGCAAGGAAAGCGTAACAAGAAGGAAAGGAAGGCAAGGCAAAGCAATGCAAGGCAAGTGAAACAAAAGGCAAGGCACGGCAAGGGGAAACAAGGCTAAGGCACGACAACGCAAGCTAGGCAATGCACGGCAAGGCAAGGAAAGGGTAACGCAAGGCAAGGCAGGGTCAGGCGAGACAAGGCTAAGGCACGACAACGCAAGGCTAGGCAATGCACGGCAAGGCAAGGAAAGGGTAACGCAAGGGAAGGCACGGTGAGGAAAGGCAAGGCTAATGCACAACAACGCACGTCTAGGCAATGCACGGCAAGGCAAGGAAAGAGTAACGGAAGGCAAGGAAGGCAAGGGAAAGCAAGGCAAGGCAAGGGTAAGGGAAGGAACGGCACGGCAAGGGGAAACAAGGCTAAGGCACGACAACGCAAGCTAGGCAATGCACGGCAAGGCAAGGAAAGGGTAACGCAAGGCAAGGCACGATCAGGCGAGGCAAGGCTAATGCACGACAACGCAAGGCTAGGCAGTGCACGGCTAGGCAAGGAAAGAGAAACGGAAGGATAGGAAGGCAAGGCAAAGCAAGGCAAGGGAAGTGTAACAAACGGCACGGCACGGCAAGGGGAAACAAGGTAAGGCACGACAACGCAAGCTAGGCAATGCACGGCAAGGCAAGGAAAGGGTAACGCAAGGCAAGGCACGGTCAGTCGAGGCAAGGCTAATGCACGACAACGCAAGGCTTGGCAGTGCACGGCTAGGCAAGGAACGAGTAACGGAAGGAATGGAAGGCAAGGCAAAGCAAGGCAAGGCAAGTGTAACAAAAGGCACGGCACGGCAAGGGGAAACAAGGCTAAGGCACGACAACGCAAGCTAGGCAATGCACGGCAAGGCAAGGAAAGGGTAACGCAAGGCAAGGCAGGGTCAGGCGAGACAAGGCTAAGGCACGACAACGCAAGGCTAGGCAATGCACGGCAAGGCAAGTTAAGGGTAACGCAAGGGAAGGCACGGTGAGGAAAGGCAAGGCTAATGCACAACAACGCACGTCTAGGCAATGCACGGCAAGGCAAGGAAAGGGTAACGGAATGTAAGGAATGCAAGGGAAAGCAAGGCAAGGCAAGAGTAACGGAAGGAACGGCACGGCAAGGGGAAACAAGGCTAAGGCACGATAACGCAAGGCTAGGCAAAGCACGGCAAGGCAAGGAAAGGGTAACGCAAGGCAAGGCACGGTGAGGCAAGGCAAGGCTAATGCACGACAACGCACGGCTAGGCAAAGCAAGGCAAGGGAAGGAGAGGGTAACGCAAGGCAAGGCACGGTCAAGCGAGGCAAGGCTAAGGCACGACAACACAAAGCTAGGCAATGCACGGCAAGGCAAGGAAAGGGTAACGCAAGGGAAGGCACGGTGAGGAAAGGCAAGGCTAATGCACAACAACGCACGTCTAGGCAATGCACGGCAAGGCAAGGAAAGGGTAACGCAAGGGAAGTCACGGTCAGGCGAGGCAAGGCTAAGGCACGACAACGCAAGGCCAGGCAATGCACGGCAAGGCAAGGAAAGAGTAACGGAATGTAAGGAATGCAAGGGAAAGCAAGGCAAGGCAAGAGTAACAGAAGGAACGGCACGGCAAGGGGAAACAAGGCTAAGGCACGACAACGCAAGCTAGGGAATGCACGGCAAGGCAAGGAAAGGGTAACGTAAGGCAAGGCACTGTGAGGCAAGGCAAGGCTAATGCACAACAACGCACGGCTAGGCAATGGACGGCAAGGCAAGGAAAGGGTAACGCAAGGGAAGTCACGGTCAGGCGAGGCAAGGCTACGGCACGACAACGCAAGGCTAGGCAGTGCACGGTTAGGCAAGGAACGAGTAACGGAAGGAATGGAAGGCAAGGCAAAGCAAGGCAAGGCAAGTGTAACAAAAGGCACGGCACGGCAAGGGGAAACAAGGCTAAGGCACGACAACGCAAGCTAGGCAATGCACGGCAAGGCAAGGAAAGGGTAACGCAAGGCAAGGCAGGGTCAGGCGAGACAAGGCTAAGGCACGACAACGCAAGGCTAGGCAATGCACGGCAAGGCAAGGAAAGGGTAACGCAAGGGAAGGCACGTTGAGGAAAGGCAAGGCTAATGCACAACAACGCACGTCTAGGCAATGCACGGCAAGGCAAGTAAAGGGTAACGCAAGGGAAGTCACGGTCAGGCGAGGCAAGGCTAAGGCACGACAACGCAAGGCTAGGCAATGCACGGTAAGGCAAGGAAAGAGTAACGGAATGTAAGGAATGCAAGGGAAAGCAAGGCAAGTCAAGAGTAACAGAAGGAACGGCACGGCAAGGGGAAACAAGGCTAAGGCACGACAATGCAAGCTAGGCAATGCACGGCAAGGCAAGGAAAGGGTAACGCAAGGCAAGGCACGGTCAGGAAATGCAAGGCTAATGCACGACAACGGAAGGCTAGGCAATGCACGGCAAGGCAAGGAAAGAGTAACGGAATGTAAGGAATGCAAGAGAAAGCAAGGCAAGGCAAGAGTAACGGAAGGAACGGCACGGCAAGGGGAAACAAGGCTAAGGCACGACAACGCAAGGCTAGGCAAAGCACGGCAAGGCAAGGAAAGGGTAACGCAAGGCAAGGCACGGTGAGGCATGGCAAGGCTAATGCACGACAACGCACGGCTAGGCAAAGCAAGGCAAGGGAAGGAGAGGGTAACGCAAGGCCAAGCACGGTCACTCGAGGGAAGGCTAATGCACGACAACGCAAGGCTTAGCAGTGCACGGCTAGGGAAGGAAAGCGTAACAGAAGGAAAGGAAGGCAAGGCAAAGCAATGCAAGGCAAGTGAAACAAAAGGCAAGGCACGGCAAGGGGAAACAAGGCTAAGGCACGACAACGCAAGCTAGGCAATGCACGGCAAGGCAAGGAAAGGGTAACGCAAGGCAAGGCAGGGTCAGGCGACACAAGGCTAAGGCACGACAACGCAAGGCTAGGCAATGCACGGCAAGGCAAGGAAAGGGTAACGCAAGGGAAGGCACGGTGAGGAAAGGCAAGGCTAATGCACAACAACGCACGTCTAGGCAATGCACGGCAAGGCAAGGAAAGGGTAACGCAAGGGAAGTCACGGTCAGGCGAGGCAAGGCTAAGGCACGACAACGCAAGGCTAGGCAATGCATGGCAAGGCAAGGAAAGAGTAACGGAATGTAAGGAATGCAAGGGAAAGCAAGGCAAGGCAAGAGTAACAGAAGGAACGGCACGGCAAGGGGAAACAAGGCTAAGGCACGACAACGCAAGCTAGGCAATGCACGGCAAGGCAAGGAAAGGGTAACGCAAGGCAAGGCACGGTCAGGAAATGCAAGGCTAATGCACGACAACGGAAGGCTAGGCAATGCACGGCAAGGCAAGGAAAGAGTAACGGAATGTAAGGAATGCAAGGGAAAGCAAGGCAAGGCAAGAGTAACGGAAGGAACGGCACGGCAAGGGGAAACAAGGCTAAGGCACGACAACGCAAGGCTTAGCAGTGCACGGCTAGGCAACGAAAGCGTAACAGAAGGAAAGGAAGGCAAGGCAAAGCAATGCAAGGAAAGTGAAACAAAAGGCACGGCACGGTAAGTGGATAAAAGGGTATGGCACGACAACGCAAGCTAGGCAATGCACGGCAAGGCAAGGAAAGGGTAACGCAAGGCAAGGCACGGTCAGAGAAGGCAAGGCTAATGCACGACAACGCAAGGCTAGGCAATGCACGGTAAGGCAAGGAAAGAGTAACGGAAGGCAAGGAAGGCAAGGGAAAGCAAGGCAAGTCAAGAGTAAGGGAAGGAACGGCACGGCAAGGGGAAACAAGGCTAAGGCACGACAACGCAAGCTGGGCAAAGCACGGCAAGGCAAGGAAAGGGTAACGCAAGGCAAGGCAGGGTCAGGCAAGGCAAGGCTAATGCACGACAACGCAAGGCTAGGCAGTGCACGGCTAGGCAAGGAACGAGTAACGGAAGGAATGGAAGGCAAGGCAAAGCAAGGCAAGGCAAGTGTAACAAAAGGCACGGCACGGCAAGGGGAAACAAGGCTAAGGCACGACAACGCAAGCTAGGCAATGCACGGCAAGGCAAGGAAAGGGTAACGCAAGGCAAGGCAGGGTCAGGCGAGACAAAGCTAAGGCACGACAACGCAAGGCTAGGCAATGCACGGCAAGGCAAGGAAAGGGTAACGCAAGGGAAGGCACGTTGAGGAAAGGCAAGGCTAATGCACAACAACGCACGTCTAGGCAATGCACGGCAAGGCAAGGAAAGGGTAACGCAAGGGAAGTCACGGTCAGGCGAGGCAAGGCTAAGGCACGACAACGCAAGGCTAGGCAATGCATGGCAAGGCAAGGAAAGAGTAACGGAATGTAAGGAATGCAAGGGAAAGCAAGGCAAGGCAAGCGTAACGGAAGGAACGGCACGGCAAGGGGAAACAAGGCTAAGGCACGACAACGCAAGGCTTAGCAGTGCACGGCTAGGCAACGAAAGCGTAACAGAAGGAAAGGAAGGCAAGGCAAAGCAATGCAAGGCAAGTGAAACAAAAGGCACGGCAGGGTAAGGGGATAAAAGGGTATGGCACGACAACGCAAGCTAGGCAATGCACGGCAAGGCAAGGAAAGGGTAACGCAAGGCAAGGCACGGTCAGAGAAGGCAAGGCTAATGCACGACAACGCAAGGCTAGGCAATGCACGGTAAGGCAAGGAAAGAGTAACGGAAGGCAAGGAAGGCAAGGGAAAGCAAGGCAAGTCAAGAGTAAGGGAAGGAACGGCACGGCAAGGGGAAACAAGGCTAAGGCACGACAACGCACGCTGGGCAAAGCACGGCAAGGCAAGGAAAGGGTAACGCAAGGCAAGGCACGGTCAGGCAAGGCAAGGCTAATGCACGACAACGCAAGGCTAGGCAGTGCACGGCTAGGCAAGGAACGAGTAACGGAAGGAATGGAAGGCAAGGCAAAGCAAGGCAAGGCAAGTGCAACAAAAGGCACGGCACGGCAAGGGGAAACAAGGCTATGGCACGACAACGCAAGCTAGGCAATGCACGGCAAGGCAAGGAAAGGGTAACGCAAGGCAAGGCAGGGTCAGGCGAGACAAAGCTAAGGCACGACAACGCAAGGCTAGGCAATGCACGGCAAGGCAAGGAAAGGGTAACGCAAGGGAAGGCACGTTGAGGAAAGGCAAGGCTAATGCACAACAACGCACGTCTAGGCAATGCACGGCAAGGCAAGGAAAGGGTAACGCAAGGGAAGTCACGGTCAGGCGAGGCAAGGCTAAGGCACGACAACGCAAGGCTAGGCAATGCACGGCAAGGCAAGGAAAGAGTAACGGAATGTAAGGAATGCAAGGGAAAGCAAGGCAAGGCAAGAGTAACAGAAGGAACGGCATGGCAAGGGGAAACAAGGCTAAAGCACGACAACGCAAGCTAGGCAATGCACGGCAAGGCAAGGAAAGGGGAACGCAAGGCAAGGCACGGTCAGGAAATGCAAGGCTAATGCACGACAACGGAAGGCTAGGCAATGCACGGCAAGGCAAGGAAAGAGTAACGGAATGTAAGGAATGCAAGAGAAAGCAAGGCAAGGCAAGAGTAACGGAAGGAACGGCACGGCAAGGGGAAACAAGGCTAAGGCACGACAACGCAAGGCTAGGCAAAGCACGGCAAGGCAAGGAAAGGGTAACGCAAGGCAAGGCACGGTGAGGCATGGCAAGGCTAATGCACGACAACGCACGGCTAGGCAAAGCAAGGCAAGGGAAGGAGAGGGTAACGCAAGGCCAGGCACGGTCACTCGAGGGAAGGCTAATGCACGACAACGCAAGGCTTAGCAGTGCACGGCTAGGCAAGGAAAGCGTAACAGAAGGAAAGGAAGGCAAGGCAAAGCAATGCAAGGCAAGTGAAACAAAAGGCAAGGCACGGCAAGGGGAAACAAGGCTAAGGCACGACAACGCAAGCTAGGCAATGCACGGCAAGGCAAGGAAAGGGTAACGCAAGGCAAGGCAGGGTCAGGCGAGACAAGGCTAAGGCACGACAACGCAAGGCTAGGCAATGCACGGCAAGGCAAGGAAAGGGTAACGCAAGGGAAGGCACGGTGAGGAAAGGCAAGGCTAATGCACAACAACGCACGTCTAGGCAATGCACGGCAAGGCAAGGAAAGAGTAACGGAAGGCAAGGAAGGCAAGGGAAAGCAAGGCAAGGCAAGGGTAAGGGAAGGAACGGCACGGCAAGGGGAAACAAGGCTAAGGCACGACAACGCAAGCTAGGCAATGCACGGCAAGGCAAGGAAAGGGTAACGCAAGGCAAGGCACGATCAGGCGAGGCAAGGCTAATGCACGACAACGCAAGGCTAGGCAGTGCACGGCTAGGCAAGGAAAGAGAAACGGAAGGATAGGAAGGCAAGGCAAAGCAAGGCAAGGGAAGTGTAACAAACGGCACGGCACGGCAAGGGGAAACAAGGTAAGGCACGACAAAGCAAGCTAGGCAATGCACGGCAAGGCAAGGAAAGGGTAACGCAAGGCAAGGCACGGTCAGTCGAGGCAAGGCTAATGCACGACAACGCAAGGCTTGGCAGTGCACGGCTAGGCAAGGAACGAGTAACGGAAGGAATGGAAGGCAAGGCAAAGCAAGGCAAGGCAAGTGTAACAAAAGGCACGGCACGGCAAGGGGAAACAAGGCTAAGGCACGACAACGCAAGCTAGGCAATGCACGGCAAGGCAAGGAAAGGGTAACGCAAGGCAAGGCAGGGTCAGGCGAGACAAGGCTAAGGCACGACAACGCAAGGCTAGGCAATGCACGGCAAGGCAAGTTAAGGGTAACGCAAGGGAAGGCACGGTGAGGAAAGGCAAGGCTAATGCACAACAACGCACGTCTAGGCAATGCACGGCAAGGCAAGGAAAGGGTAACGGAATGTAAGGAATGCAAGGGAAAGCAAGGCAAGGCAAGAGTAACGGAAGGAACGGCACGGCAAGGGGAAACAAGGCTAAGGCACGATAACGCAAGGCTAGGCAAAGCACGGCAAGGCAAGGAAAGGGTAACGCAAGGCAAGGCACGGTGAGGCAAGGCAAGGCTAATGCACGACAACGCACGGCTAGGCAAAGCAAGGCAAGGGAAGGAGAGGGTAACGCAAGGCAAGGCACGGTCAAGCGAGGCAAGGCTAAGGCACGACAACACAAAGCTAGGCAATGCACGGCAAGGCAAGGAAAGGGTAACGCAAGGGAAGGCACGGTGAGGAAAGGCAAGGCTAATGCACAACAACGCACGTCTAGGCAATGCACGGCAAGGCAAGGAAAGGGTAACGCAAGGGAAGTCACGGTCAGGCGAGGCAAGGCTAAGGCACGACAACGCAAGGCCAGGCAATGCACGGCAAGGCAAGGAAAGAGTAACGGAATGTAAGGAATGCAAGGGAAAGCAAGGCAAGGCAAGAGTAACAGAAGGAACGGCACGGCAAGGGGAAACAAGGCTAAGGCACGACAACGCAAGCTAGGGAATGCACGGCAAGGCAAGGAAAGGGTAACGTAAGGCAAGGCACTGTGAGGCAAGGCAAGGCTAATGCACAACAACGCACGGCTAGGCAATGGACGGCAAGGCAAGGAAAGGGTAACGCAAGGGAAGTCACGGTCAGGCGAGGCAAGGCTACGGCACGACAACGCAAGGCTAGGCAGTGCACGGTTAGGCAAGGAACGAGTAACGGAAGGAATGGAAGGCAAGGCAAAGCAAGGCAAGGCAAGTGTAACAAAAGGCACGGCACGGCAAGGGGAAACAAGGCTAAGGCACGACAACGCAAGCTAGGCAATGCACGGCAAGGCAAGGAAAGGGTAACGCAAGGCAAGGCAGGGTCAGGCGAGACAAGGCTAAGGCACGACAACGCAAGGCTAGGCAATGCACGGCAAGGCAAGGAAAGGGTAACGCAAGGGAAGGCACGTTGAGGAAAGGCAAGGCTAATGCACAACAACGCACGTCTAGGCAATGCACGGCAAGGCAAGGAAAGGGTAACGCAAGGGAAGTCACGGTCAGGCGAGGCAAGGCTAAGGCACGACAACGCAAGGCTAGGCAATGCACGGTAAGGCAAGGAAAGAGTAACGGAATGTAAGGAATGCAAGGGAAAGCAAGGCAAGGCAAGAGTAACAGAAGGAACGGCACGGCAAGGGGAAACAAGGCTAAGGCACGACAACGCAAGCTAGGCAATGCACGGCAAGGCAAGGAAAGGGTAACGCAAGGCAAGGCACGGTCAGGAAATGCAAGGCTAATGCACGACAACGGAAGGCTAGGCAATGCACGGCAAGGCAAGGAAAGAGTAACGGAATGTAAGGAATGCAAGAGAAAGCAAGGCAAGGCAAGAGTAACGGAAGGAACGGCACGGCAAGGGGAAACAAGGCTAAGGCACGACAACGCAAGGCTAGGCAAAGCACGGCAAGGCAAGGAAAGGGTAACGCAAGGCAAGGCACGGTGAGGCAAGGCAAGGCTAATGCACGACAACGCACGGCTAGGCAAAGCAAGGCAAGGGAAGGAGAGGGTAACGCAAGGCCAAGCACGGTCACTCGAGGGAAGGCTAATGCACGACAACGCAAGGCTTAGCAGTGCACGGCTAGGCAAGGAAAGCGTAACAGAAGGAAAGGAAGGCAAGGCAAAGCAATGCAAGGCAAGTGAAACAAAAGGCAAGGCACGGCAAGGGGAAACAAGGCTAAGGCACGACAACGCAAGCTAGGCAATGCACGGCAAGGCAAGGAAAGGGTAACGCAAGGCAAGGCAGGGTCAGGCGACACAAGGCTAAGGCACGACAACGCAAGGCTAGGCAATGCACGGCAAGGCAAGGAAAGGGTAACGCAAGGGAAGGCACGGTGAGGAAAGGCAAGGCTAATGCACAACAACGCACGTCTAGGCAATGCACGGCAAGGCAAGGAAAGAGTAACGGAATGTAAGGAATGCAAGGGAAAGCAAGGCAAGGCAAGAGTAACAGAAGGAACGGCACGGCAAGGGGAAACAAGGCTAAGGCACGACAACGCAAGCTAGGCAATGCACGGCAAGGCAAGGAAAGGGTAACGCAAGGCAAGGCACGGTCAGGAAATGCAAGGCTAATGCACGACAACGGAAGGCTAGGCAATGCACGGCAAGGCAAGGAAAGAGTAACGGAATGTAAGGAATGCAAGGGAAAGCAAGGCAAGGCAAGAGTAACGGAAGGAACGGCACGGCAAGGGGAAACAAGGCTAAGGCACGACAACGCAAGGCTTAGCAGTGCACGGCTAGGCAACGAAAGCGTAACAGAAGGAAAGGAAGGCAAGGCAAAGCAATGCAAGGAAAGTGAAACAAAAGGCACGGCACGGTAAGTGGATAAAAGGGTATGGCACGACAACGCAAGCTAGGCAATGCACGGCAAGGCAAGGAAAGGGTAACGCAAGGCAAGGCACGGTCAGAGAAGGCAAGGCTAATGCACGACAACGCAAGGCTAGGCAATGCACGGTAAGGCAAGGAAAGAGTAACGGAAGGCAAGGAAGGCAAGGGAAAGCAAGGCAAGTCAAGAGTAAGGGAAGGAACGGCACGGCAAGGGGAAACAAGGCTAAGGCACGACAACGCAAGCTGGGCAAAGCACGGCAAGGCAAGGAAAGGGTAACGCAAGGCAAGGCAGGGTCAGGCAAGGCAAGGCTAATGCACGACAACGCAAGGCTAGGCAGTGCACGGCTAGGCAAGGAACGAGTAACGGAAGGAATGGAAGGCAAGGCAAAGCAAGGCAAGGCAAGTGTAACAAAAGGCACGGCACGGCAAGGGGAAACAAGGCTAAGGCACGACAACGCAAGCTAGGCAATGCACGGCAAGGCAAGGAAAGGGTAACGCAAGGCAAGGCAGGGTCAGGCGAGACAAAGCTAAGGCACGACAACGCAAGGCTAGGCAATGCACGGCAAGGCAAGGAAAGGGTAACGCAAGGGAAGGCACGTTGAGGAAAGGCAAGGCTAATGCACAACAACGCACGTCTAGGCAATGCACGGCAAGGCAAGGAAAGGGTAACGCAAGGGAAGTCACGGTCAGGGGAGGCAAGGCTAAGGCACGACAACGCAAGGCTAGGCAATGCACGGCAAGGCAAGGAAAGAGTAACGGAATGTAAGGAATGCAAGGGAAAGCAAGGCAAGGCAAGAGTAACAGAAGGAACGGCATGGCAAGGGGAAACAAGGCTAAGGCACGACAACGCAAGCTAGGCAATGCACGGCAAGGCAAGGAAAGGGTAACGCAAGGCAAGGCACGGTCAGGAAATGCAAGGCTAATGCACGACAACGGAAGGCTAGGCAATGCACGGCAAGGCAAGGAAAGAGTAACGGAATGTAAGGAATGCAAGAGAAAGCAAGGCAAGGCAAGAGTAACGGAAGGAACGGCACGGCAAGGGGAAGCAAGGCTAAGGCACGACAACGCAAGGCTAGGCAAAGCACGGCAAGGCAAGGAAAGGGTAACGCAAGGCAAGGCACGGTGAGGCATGGCAAGGCTAATGCACGACAACGCACGGCTAGGCAAAGCAAGGCAAGGGACGGAGAGGGTAAGGCAAGGCCAGACACGGTCACTCGAGGGAAGGCTAATGCACGACAACGCAAGGCTTAGCAGTGCACGGCTAGGCAAGGAAAGCGTAACAGAAGGAAAGGAAGGCAAGGCAAAGCAATATGCAAGGCAAGTGAAACAAAAGGCAAGGCAAGGCAAGGGGAAACAAGGCTAAGGCACGACAACGCAAGCTAGGCAATGCACGGCAAGGCAAGGAAAGGGTAACGCAAGGCAAGGCAGTGTCAGGCGAGACAAGGCTAAGGCACGACAACGCAAGGCTAGGCAATGCACGGCAAGGCAAGGAAAGGGTAACGCAAGGGAAGGCACGGTGAGGAAAGGCAAGGCTAATGCACAACAACGCACGTCTAGGCAATGCACGGCAAGGCAAGGAAAGAGTAACGGAAGGCAAGGAAGGCAAGGGAAAGCAAGGCAAGGCAAGGGTAAGGGAAGGAACGGCACCGCAAGGGGAAACAAGGCTAAGGCACGACAACGCAAGCTAGGCAATGCACGGCAAGGCAAGGAAAGGGTAACGCAAGGCAAGGCACGATCAGGCGAAGCAAGGCTAATGCACGACAACGCAAGGCTAGGCAGTGCACGGCTAGGCAAGGAAAGAGTAACGGAAGGATAGGAAGGCAAGGCAAAGCAAGGCAAGGGAAGTGTAACAAACGGCACGGCACGGCAAGGGGAAACAAGGTAAGGCACGGCAACGCAAGCTAGGCAATGCACGGCAAGGCAAGGAAAGGGTAACGCAAGGCAAGGCACGGTCAGTCGAGGCAAGGCTAATGCACGACAACGCAAGGCTTGGCAGTGCAAGGCTAGGCATGGAAAGAGTAACAGAAGGAAAGGAAGGCAAGGCAAAGCAATGCAAGGCAAGTGAAACAAAAGGCACGGCACGGCAAGGAGAAACAAGGGTAAGGCACGACAACGCAAGCTAGGCAATGCACGGCAAGGCAAGGAAAGGGTAACGTAAGGCAAGGCACGGTGAGGCAAGGCAAGGCTAATGCAAAAGCACGGCAGGCAACGGCAAGGCTAGGCACTACAACGCACGGCTAGGCAATGGACGGCAAGGCAAGGAAAGGGTAACGCAAGGGAAGTCACGGTCAGGCGAGGCAAGGCTACGGCACGACAACGCAAGGCTAGGCAATGCACGGCAAGGCAAGGAAAGAGTAACGGAATGTAAGGAATGCAAGGGAAAGCAAGGCAAGGCAAGAGTAACGGAAGGAACGGCACGGCAAGGGGAAACAAGGCTAAGGCACGACAACGCAAGGCTAGGCAAAGCACGGCAAGGCAAGGAAAGGGTAACTCAAGGCAAGGCACGGTGAGGCATGGCAAGGCTAATGCACGACAACGCACGGCTAGGCAAAGCAAGGCAAGGGAAGGAGAGGGTAACGCAAGGCCAGGCACGGTCAGTCGAGGGAAGGCTAATGCAGGACAACGCAAGGCTTAGCAGTGCACGGCTAGGCAAGGAAAGCGTAACGGAAGGAAAGGAAGGCAAGGCAAAGCAATGCAAGGCAAGTGAAACAAAAGGCACGGCACTGCAAGGGGAAACAAGGATAAGGCACGACAACGCAAGCTAGGCAATGCACGGCAAGGCAAGGAAAGTGTAACGCAAGGCAAGGCACGGTCAGTCGAGGCAAGGCTAATGCACGACAAAGCAAGGCTTGGCAGTGCACGGCTAGGGAAGGAAAGCGTAACAGAAGGAAAGGAAGGCAAGGCAAAGCAATGCAAGGCAAGTGAAACAAAAGGCACGGCACGGCAAGGGGAAAAAAGGGTAAGGCACGACAACGCAAGCTAGGCAATGCACGGCAAGGCAAGGAAAGGGTAACGTAAGGGAAGGCACGGTGAGGCAAGGCAAGGCTAATGCACAACAACGCACGGCTAGGCAATGGACGGCAAGGCAAGGAAAGGGTAACGCAAGGGAAGTCACGGTCAGGCGAGGCATGGCTACGGCACGACAACGCAAGGCTAGGCAATGCACGGATGGTAAGCAAAGAGTAACGGAAGGCAAGGAAGGCAAGGGAATGCAAGGCAAGTGAAGAGTAAGGGAAGGAACGGCAGGGCAAGGGGAAACAAGGCTAAGGCACGACAACGCAAGCTGGGCAAAGCACGGCAAGGCAAGGAAAGTGTAACGCAAGGCAAGGCACGGTCAGGCAAGGCAAGGTTAATGCACGACAACGCAAGACTAGGCAGTGCACGGCTAGGCAAGGAACGAGTAACGGAAGGAATGGAAGGCAAGGCAAAGCAAGGCAAGGCAAGTGTAACAAAAGGCACGGCACGGCAAGGGGAAACAAGGCTAAGGCACGACAACGCAAGCTAGGCAATGCACGGCAAGGCAAGGAAAGGGTAACGCAAGGCAAGGCAGGGTCAGGCGAGACAAGGCTAAGGCACGACAACGCAAGGCTAGGCAATGCACGGCAAGGCAAGGAAAGGGTAACGCAAGGCAAGGCACGGTGAGGAAAGGCAAGGCTAATGCACAACAACGCACGTCTAGGCAATGCACGGCAAGGCAAGGAAAGAGTAACGGAATGTAAGGAATGCAAGGGAAAGCAAGGCAAGGCAAGAGTAACGGAAGGAACGGCACGGCAAGGGGAAACAAGGCTAAGGCACGACAACGCAAGGCTAGGCAAAGCACGGCAAGGCAAGGAAAGGGTAACGCAAGGCAAGGCACGGTGAGGCAAGGCAAGGCTAATGCACGACAACGCACGGCTAGGCAAAGCAAGGCAAGGGAAGGAGAGGGTAACGCAAGGCAAGGCACGGTCAAGCGAGGCAAGGCTAAGGCACGACAACGCAAGGCTAGGCAATGCACGGCAAGGCAAGGAAAGGGTAACGCAAGGGAAGGCACGGTGAGGAAAGGCAAGGCTAATGCACAACAACGCACGTCTAGGCAATGCACGGCAAGGCAAGGAAAGGGTAACGCAAGGGAAGTCACGGTCAGGGGAGGCAAGGCTAAGGCACGACAACGCAAGGCTAGGCAATGCCCGGCAAGGCAAGGAAAGAGTAACGGAATGTAAGGAATGCAAGGGAAAGCAAGGCAAGGCAAGAGTAACAGAAGGAACGGCACGGCAAGGGGAAACAAGGCTAAGGCACGACAACGCAAGCTAGGGAATGCAGGGCAAGTCAAGGAAAGGGTAACGTAAGGCAAGGCACTGTGAGGCAAGGCAAGGCTAATGCACAACAACGCACGGCTAGGCAATGGACGGCAAGGCAAGGAAAGGGTAACGAAGGGAAGTCACGGTCAGGCGAGGCAAGGCTACGGCACGACAACGCAAGGCTAGGCAGTGCACGGCTAGGCAAGGAACGAGTAACGGAAGGAATGGAAGGCAAGGCAAAGCAAGGCAAGGCAAGTGTAACAAAAGGCACGCACGGCAAGGGGAAACAAGGCTAAGGCACGACAACGCAAGGCTTAGCAGTGCACGGCTAGGCAACGAAAGCGTAACAGAAGGAAAGGAAGGCAAGGCAAAGCAATGCAAGGCAAGTGAAACAAAAGGCACGGCACGGTAAGGGGATAAAAGGGTATGGCACGACAACGCAAGCTAGGCAATGCACGGCAAGGCAAGGAAAGGGTAACGCAAGGCAAGGCACGGTCAGAGAAGGCAAGGCTAATGCACGACAACGCAAGGCTAGGCAATGCACGGTAAGGCAAGGAAAGAGTAACGGAAGGCAAGGAAGGCAAGGGAAAGCAAGGCAAGTCAAGAGTAAGGGAAGGAACGGCACGGCAAGGGGAAACAAGGCTAAGGCACGACAACGCAAGCTGGGCAAAGCACGGCAAGGCAAGGAAAGGGTAACGCAAGGCAAGGCAGGGTCAGGCAAGGCAAGGCTAATGCACGACAACGCAAGGCTAGGCAGTGCACGGCTAGGCAAGGAACGAGTAACGGAAGGAATGGAAGGCAAGGCAAAGCAAGGCAAGGCAAGTGTAACAAAAGGCACGGCACGGCAAGGGGAAACAAGGCTAAGGCACGACAACGCAAGCTAGGCAATGCACGGCAAGGCAAGGAAAGGGTAACGCAAGGCAAGGCAGGGTCAGGCGAGACAAGGCTAAGGCACGACAACGCAAGGCTAGGCAATGCACGGCAAGGCAAGTTAAGGGTAACGCAAGGGAAGGCACGGTGAGGAAAGGCAAGGCTAATGCACAACAACGCACGTCTAGGCAATGCACGGCAAGGAAAGGAAAGGGTAACACAAGGGAAGTCACGGTCAGGCGAGGCAAGGCTAAGGCACGACAACGCAAGGCTAGGCAATGCACGGCAAGGCAAGGAAAGAGTAACGGAATGTAAGGAATGCAAGGGAAAGCAAGGCAAGGCAAGAGTAACAGAAGGAACGGCACGGCAAGGGGAAACAAGGCTAAGGTACGACAACGCAAGCTAGGCAATGCACGGAAAGGCAAGGAAAGGGTAACGCAAGGCAAGGCACGGTCAGGAAATGCAAGGCTAATGCACGACAACGGAAGGCTAGGCAATGCACGGCAAGGCAAGGAAAGAGTAACGGAATGTAAGGAATGCAAGGGAAAGCAAGGCAAGGCAAGAGTAACGGAAGGAACGGCACGGCAAGGGGAAACAAGGCTAAGGCACGACAACGCAAGGCTAGGCAAAGCACGGCAAGGCAAGGAAAGGGTAACTCAAGGCAAGGCACGGTGAGGCATGGCAAGGCTAATGCACGACAACGCACGGCTAGGCAAAGCAAGGCAAGGGAAGGAGAGGGTAACGCAAGGCCAGGCACGGTCACTCGAGGGAAGGCTAATGCAGGACAACGCAAGGCTTAGCAGTGCACGGCTAGGCAAGGAAAGCGTAACAGAAGGAAAGGAAGGCAAGGCAAAGCAATGCAAGGCAAGTGAAAAAAAAGGCACGGCACGGCAAGGGGAAACAAGGATAAGGCATGACAACGCAAGCTAGGCAATGCACGGCAAGGCAAGGAAAGTGTAACGCAAGGCAAGGCACGGTCAGTCGAGGCAAGGCTAATGCACGACAACGCAAGGCTTGGCAGTGCACGGCTAGGGAAGGAAAGCGTAACAGAAGGAAAGGAAGGCAAGGCAAAGCAATGCAAGGCAAGTGAAACAAAAGGCATGGCGCGGCAAGGGGAAAAAAGGGTAAGGCACGACAACGCAAGCTAGGCAATGCACGGCAAGGCAAGGAAAGGGTAACGTAAGGGAAGGCACGGTGAGGCAAGGCAAGGCTAATGCACAACAACGCACGGCTAGGCAATGGACGGCAAGGCAAGGAAAGGGTAACGCAAGGGAAGTCACGGTCAGGCGAGGCATGGCTACGGCACGACAACGCAAGGCTAGGCAATGCACGGATGGTAAGCAAAGAGTAACGGAAGGCAAGGAAGGCAAGGGAATGCAAGGCAAGTGAAGAGTAAGGGAAGGAACGGCAGGGCAAGGGGAAACAAGGCTAAGGCACGACAACGCAAGCTGGGCAAAGCACGGCAAGGCAAGGAAAGGGTAACGCAAGGCAAGGCACGGTCAGGCAATTCAAGGTTAATGCACGACAACGCAAGGCTAGGCAGTGCACGGCTAGGCAAGGAACGAGTAACGGAAGGAATGGAAGGCAAGGCAAAGCAAGGCAAGGCAAGTGTAACAAAAGGCACGGCACGGCAAGGGGAAACAAGGCTAAGGCACGACAACGCAAGCTAGGCAATGCACGGCAAGGCAAGGAAAGGGTAACGCAAGGCAAGGCAGGGTCAGGCGAGACAAGGCTAAGGCACGACAACGCAAGGCTAGGCAATGCACGGCAAGGCAAGGAAAGGGTAACGCAAGGCAAGGCACGGTGAAGAAAGGCAAGGCTAATGCACAACAACGCACGTCTAGGCAATGCACGGCAAGGCAAGGAAAGAGTAACGGAATATAAGGAATGCAAGGGAAAGCAAGGCAAGGCAAGAGTAACGGAAGGAACGGCACGGCAAGGGGAAACAAGGCTAAGGCACGACAACGCAAGGCTAGGCAAAGCACGGCAAGGCAAGGAAAGGGTAACGCAAGGCAAGGCACGGTGAGGCAAGGCAAGGCTAATGCACGACAACGCACGGCTAGGCAAAGCAAGGCAAGGGAAGGAGAGGGTAACGCAAGGCAAGGCACGGTCAAGCGAGGCAAGGCTAAGGCACGACAACGCAAGGCTAGGCAATGCACGGCAAGGCAAGGAAAGGGTAACGCAAGGGAAGGCACGGTGAGGAAAGGCAAGGCTAATGCACAACAACGCACGTCTAGGCAATGCACGGCAAGGCAAGGAAAGGGTAACGCAAGGGAAGTCACGGTCAGGCGAGGCAAGGCTAAGGCACGACAACGCAAGGCTAGGCAATGCACGGCAAGGCAAGGAAAGAGTAACGGAATGTAAGGAATGCAAGGGAAAGCAAGGCAAGGCAAGAGTAACAGAAGGAACGGCACGGCAAGGGGAAACAAGGCTAAGGCACGACAACGCAAGCTAGGGAATGCACGGCAAGGCAAGGAAAGGGTAACGTAAGGCAAGGCACTGTGAGGCAAGGCAAGGCTATTGCACAACAACGCACGGCTAGGCAATGGACGGCAAGGCAAGGAAAGGGTAACGCTAGGGAAGTCACGGTCAGGCGAGGCAAGGCTACGGCACGACAACGCAAGGCTAGGCAATGCACGGATGGTAAGCAAAGAGTAACGGAAGGCAAGGAAGGCAAGGGAAAGCAAGGCAAGGCAAGAGTAAGGGAAGGAACGGCACGGCAAGGGGAAACAAGGCTAAGGCACGACAACGCAAGCTAGGCAATGCACGGCAAGGCAAGGAAAGGGTAACGCAAGGCAAGGCAGGGTCAGGCGAGACAAGGCTAAGGCACGACAACGCAAGGCTAGGCAATGCACGGCAAGGCAAGGAAAGGGTAACGCAAGGGAAGGCACGTTGAGGAAAGGCAAGGCTAATGCACAACAACGCACGTCTAGGCAATGCACGGCAAGGCAAGGAAAGGGTAACGCAAGGGAAGTCACGGTCAGGCGAGGCAAGGCTAAGGCACGACAACGCAAGGCTAGGCAATGCACGGCAAGGCAAGGAAAGAGTAACGGAATGTAAGGAATGCAAGGGAAAGCAAGGCAAGGCAAGAGTAACAGAAGGAACGGCACGGCAAGGGGAAACAAGGCTAAGGCACGACAACGCAAGCAAGGCAATGCACGGCAAGGCAAGGAAAGGGTAACGCAAGGCAAGGCACGGTCAGGAAATGCAAGGCTAATGCACGACAACGGAAGGCTAGGGAATGCACGGCAAGGCAAGGAAAGAGTAACGGAATGTAAGGAATGCAATGGAAAGCAAGGCAAGGCAAGAGTAACGGAAGGAACGGCACGGCAAGGGGAAACAAGGCTAAGGCACGACAACGCAAGGCTAGGCAAAGCACGGCAAGGCAAGGAAAGGGTAACGCAAGGCAAGGCACGGTGAGGCATGGCAAGGCTAATGCACGACAACGCACGGCTAGGCAAAGCAAGGCAAGGGAAGGAGAGGGTAACGCAAGGCCAGGCACGGTCACTCGAGGGAAGGCTAATGCACGACAACGCAAGGCTTAGCAGTGCACGGCTAGGTAAGGAAAGCGTAACAGAAGGAAAGGAAGGCAAGGCAAAGCAATGCAAGGCAAGTGAAACAAAAGGCAAGGCACGGCAAGGGGAAACAAGGCTAAGGCACGACAACGCAAGCTAGGCAATGCACGGCAAGGCAAGGAAAGGGTAACGCAAGGCAAGGCAGGGTCAGGCGAGACAAGGCTAAGGCACGACAACGCAAGGCTAGGCAATGCACGGCAAGGCAAGGAAAGGGTAACGCAAGGGAAGGCACGGTGAGGAAAGGCAAGGCTAATGCACAACAACGCACGTCTAGGCAATGCACGGCAGGCAAGGAAAGGGTAACGCAAGGGAAGTCACGGTCAGGCGAGGCAAGGCTAAGGCACGACAACGCAAGGCTAGGCAATGCACGGCAAGGCAAGGAAAGAGTAACGGAATGTAAGGAATGCAAGGGAAAGCAAGGCAAGGCAAGAGTAACAGAAGGAACGGCACGGCAAGGGGAACAAGGCTAAGGCACGACAACGCAAGGCTAGGCAATGCACGGCAAGGGGAAACAAGGCTAAGGCACGACAACGCAAGGCTAGGCAGTGCACGGCTAGGCAACGAAAGCGTAACAGAAGGAAAGGAAGGCAAGGCAAAGCAATGCAAGGCAAGTGAAACAAAAGGCACGGCACGGTAAGGGGATAAAAGGGTATGGCACGACAACGCAAGCTAGGCAATGCACGGCAAGGCAAGGAAAGGGTAACGCAAGGCAAGGCACGGTCAGAGAAGGCAAGGCTAATGCACGACAACGCAAGGCTAGGCAATGCACGGTAAGGCAAGGAAAGAGTAACGGAAGGCAAGGAAGGCAAGGGAAAGCAAGGCAAGTCAAGAGTAAGGGAAGGAACGGCACGGCAAGGGGAAACAAGGCTAAGGCACTACAACGCAAGCTGGGCAAAGCACGGCAAGGCAAGGAAAGGGTAACGCAAGGCAAGGCACGGTCAGGCAAGGCAAGGCTAATGCACGACAACGCAAGGCTAGGCAGTGCACGGCTAGGCAAGGAACGAGTAACGGAAGGAATGGAAGGCAAGGCAAAGCAAGGCAAGGCAAGTGTAACAAAAGGCACGGCACGGCAAGGGGAAACAAGGCTAAGGCACGACAACGCAAGCTAGGCAATGCACGGCAAGGCAAGGAAAGGGTAACGCAAGGCAAGGCAGGGTCAGGCGAGACAAAGCTAAGGCACGACAACGCAAGGCTAGGCAATGCACGGCAAGGCATTTTAAGGGTAACGCAAGGGAAGGCACGTTGAGGAAAGGCAAGGCTAATGCACAACAACGCACGTCTAGGCAATGCACGGCAAGGCAAGGAAAGGGTAACGCAAGGGAAGTCACGGTCAGGCGAGGCAAGGCTAAGGCACGACAACGCAAGGCTAGGCAATGCACGGCAAGGCAAGGAAAGAGTAACGGAATGTAAGGAATGCAAGGGAAAGCAAGGCAAGGCAAGAGTAACAGAAGGAACGGCACGGCAAGGGGAAACAAGGCTAAGGCACGACAACGCAAGCTAGGCAATGCACGGCAAGGCAAGGAAAGGGTAACGCAAGGCAAGGCACGGTCAGGAAATGCAAGGCTAATGCACGACAACGGAAGGCTAGGCAATGCACGGCAAGGCAAGGAAAGAGTAACGGAATGTAAGGAATGCAAGAGAAAGCAAGGCAAGGCAAGAGTAACGGAAGGAACGGCACGGCAAGGGGAAACAAGGCTAAGGCACGACAACGCAAGGCTAGGCAAAGCAAGGCAAGGGAAGGAGAGGGTAACGCAAGGCCAGGCACGGTCAGTCGAGGGAAGGCTAATGCAGGACAACGCAAGGCTTAGCAGTGCACGGCTAGGCAAGGAAAGCGTAACAGAAGGAAAGGAAGGCAAGGCAAAGCAATGCAAGGCAAGTGAAACAAAAGGCACGGCACGGCAAGGGGAAACAAGGATAAGGCACGACAACGCAAGCTAGGCAATGCACGGCAAGGCAAGGAAAGTGTAACGCAAGGCAAGGCACGGTCAGTCGAGGCAAGGCTAATGCACGACAACGCAAGGCTTGGCAGTGCACGGCTAGGGAAGGAAAGCGTAACAGAAGGAAAGGAAGGCAAGGCAAAGCAATGCAAGGCAAGTGAAACAAAAGGCACGGCACGGCAAGGGGAAAAAAGGGTAAGGCACGACAACGCAAGCTAGGCAATGCACGGCAAGGCAAGGAAAGGGTAACGTAAGGGAAGGCACGGTGAGGCAAGGCAAGGCTAATGCACAACAACGCACGGCTAGGCAATGGACGGCAAGGCAAGGAAAGGGTAACGCAAGGGAAGTCACGGTCAGGCGAGGCATGGCTACGGCACGACAACGCAAGGCTAGGCAATGCACGGATGGTAAGCAAAGAGTAACGGAAGGCAAGGAAGGCAAGGGAATTCAAGGCAAGTGAAGAGTAAGGGAAGGAACGGCAGGGCAAGGGGAAACCAGGCTAAGGCACGACAACGCAAGCTGGGCAAAGCACGGCAAGGCAAGGAAAGGGTAACGCAAGGCAAGGCACGGTCAGGCAAGGCAAGGTTAATGCACGACAACGCAAGGCTAGGCAGTGCACGGCTAGGCAAGGAACGAGTAACGGAAGGAATGGAAGGCAAGGCAAAGCAAGGCAAGGCAAGTGTAACAAAAGGCACGGCACGGCAAGGGGAAACAAGGCTAAGGCACGACAACTCAAGCTAGGCAATGCACGGCAAGGCAAGGAAAGGGTAACGCAAGGCAAGGCAGGGTCAGGCGAGACAAGGCTAAGGCACGACAACGCAAGGCTAGGCAATGCACGGCAAGGCAAGGAAAGGGTAACGCAAGGCAAGGCACGGTGAAGAAAGGCAAGGCTAATGCACAACAACGCACGTCTAGGCAATGCACGGCAAGGCAAGGAAAGAGTAACGGAATGTAAGGAATGCAAGGGAAAGCAAGGCAAGGCAAGAGTAACGGAAGGAACGGCACGGCAAGGGTAAACAAGGCTAAGGCACGACAACGCAAGGCTAGGCAAAGCACGGCAAGGCAAGGAAAGGGTAACGCAAGGCAAGGCACGGTGAGGCAAGGCAAGGCTAATGCACGACAACGCACGGCTAGGCAAAGCAAGGCAAGGGAAGGAGAGGGTAACGCAAGGCAAGGCACGGTCAAGCGAGGCAAGGCTAAGGCACGACAACGCAAGGCTAGGCAATGCACGGCAAGGCAAGGAAAGAGTAACGGAATGTAAGGAATGCAAGGGAAAGCAAGGCAAGGGAAGAGTAACAGAAGGAACGGCATGGCAAGGGGAAACAAGGCTAAGGCACGACAACGCAAGCTAGGCAATGCACGGCAAGGCAAGGAAAGGGTAACGCAAGGCAAGGCACGGTCAGGAAATGCAAGGCTAATGCACGACAACGGAAGGCTAGGCAATGCACGGCAAGGAAAGGAAAGAGTAACGGAATGTAAGGAATGCAAGAGAAAGCAAGGCAAGGCAAGAGTAACGGAAGGAACGGCACGGCAAGGGGAAACAAGGCTAAGGCACAACAACGCAAGGCTAGGCAAAGCACGGCAAGGCAAGGAAAGGGAAACGCAAGGCAAGGCACGGTGAGGCATGGCAAGGCTAATGCACGACAACGCACGGCTAGGCAAAGCAAGGCAAGGGAAGGAGAGGGTAACGCAAGGCCAGGCACGGTCACTCGAGGGAAGGCTAATGCACGACAACGCAAGGCTAAGCAGTGCACGGCTAGGCAAGGAAAGGTAACAGAAGGAAAGGAAGGCAAGGCAAAGCAATGCAAGGCAAGTGAAACAAAAGGCAAGGCACGGCAAGGGGAAACAAGGCTAAGGCACGACAACGCAAGCTAGGCAATGCACGGCAAGGCAAGGAAAGGGTAACGCAAGGCAAGGCAGGGTCAGGCGAGACAAGGCTAAGGCACGACAACGCAAGGCTAGGCAATGCACGGCAAGGCAAGGAAAGGGTAACGCAAGGGAAGGCACGGTGAGGAAAGGCAAGGCTAATGCACAACAACGCACGTCTAGGCAATGCACGGCAAGGCAAGGAAAGAGTAACGGAAGGCAAGGAAGGCAAGGGAAAGCAAGGCAAGGCAAGGGTAAGGGAAGGAACGGCACCGCAAGGGGAAACAAGGCTAAGGCACGACAACGCAAGCTAGGCAATGCACGGCAAGGCAAGGAAAGGGTAACCCAAGGCAAGGCACGATCAGGCGAGGCAAGGCTAATGCACGACAACGCAAGGCTAGGCAGTGCACGGCTAGGCAAGGAAAGAGTAACGGAAGGATAGGAAGGCAAGGCAAAGCAAGGCAAGGGAAGTGTAACAAACGGCACGGCACGGCAAGGGGAAACAAGGTAAGGCACGACAACGCAAGCTAGGCAATGCACGGCAAGGCAAGGAAAGGGTAACGCAAGGCAAGGCACGGTCAGTCGAGGCAAGGCTAATGCACGACAACGCAAGGCTTGGCAGTGCAAGGCTAGGCAAGGAAAGAGTAACAGAAGGAAAGGAAGGCAAGGCAAAGCAATGCAAGGCAAGTGAAACAAAAGGCACGGCACGGCAAGGAGAAACAAGGGTAAGGCACGACAACGCAAGCTAGGCAATGCACGGCAAGGCAAGGAAAGGGTAACGTAAGGCAAGGCACGGTGAGGCAAGGCAAGGCTAATGCACAACAACGCACGGCTAGGCAATGGACGGCAAGGCAAGGAAAGGGTAACGCAAGGGAAGTCACGGTCAGGCGAGGCAAGGCTACGGCACGACAACTCAAGGCTAGGCAATGCACGGATGGTAAGCAAAGAGTAACGGAAGGCAAGGAAGGCAAGGGAAAGCAAGGCAAGTCAAGAGTAACGGAAGGAACGGCACGGCTAGGGGAAACAAGGCTAAGGTACGACAACGCAAGCTAGGCAATGCACGAAAAGGCAAGGAAAGGGTAACGCAAGGCAAGGCACGGTCAGGAAATGCAAGGCTAATGCACGACAACGGAAGGCTAGGCAATGCACGGCAAGGCAAGGAAAGAGTAACGGAATGTAAGGAATGCAAGGGAAAGCAAGGCAAGGCAAGAGTAACGGAAGGAACGGCACGGCAAGGGGAAACAAGGCTAACGCACGACAACGCAAGGCTAGGCAAAGCACGGCAAGGCAAGGAAAGGGTAACTCAAGGCAAGGCACGGTGAGGCATGGCAAGGCTAATGCACGACAACGCACGGCTAGGCAAAGCAAGGCAAGGGAAGGAGAGGGTAACGCAAGGCCAGGCACGGTCAGTCGAGGGAAGGCTAATGCAGGACAACGCAAGGCTTAGCAGTGCACGGCTAGGCAAGGAAAGCGTAAGAGAAGGAAAGGAAGGCAAGGCAAAGCAATGCAAGGCAAGTGAAACAAAAGGCACGGCTCGGCAAGTTGAAACAAGGATAAGGCACGACAATGCAAGCTAGGCAATGCACGGCAAGGCAAGGAAAGTGTAACGCAAGGCAAGGCACGGTCAGTCGAGGCAAGGCTAATGCACGACAACGCAAGGCTTGGCAGTGCACGGCTAGGGAAGGAAAGCGTAACAGAAGGAAAGGAAGGCAAGGCAAAGCAATGCAAGGCAAGTGAAACAAAAGGCACGGCACGGCAAGGGGAAAAAAGGGTAAGGCACGACAAAGCAAGCTAGGCAATGCACGGCAAGGCAAGGAAAGTGTAACGTAAGGGAAGGCACGGTGAGGCAAGGCAAGGCTAATGCACAACAACGCACGGCTAGGCAATGGACGGCAAGGCAAGGAAAGGGTAACGCAAGGGAAGTCACGGTCAGGCGAGGCATGGCTACGGCACGACAACGCAAGGCTAGGCAATGCACGGATGGTAAGCAAAGAGTAACGGAAGGCAAGGAAGGCAAGGGAATGCAAGGCAAGTGAAGAGTAAGGGAAGGAACGGCAGGGCAAGGGGAAACAAGGCTAAGGCACGACAACGCAAGATGGGCAAAGCACGGCAAGGCAAGGAAAGGGTAACGCAAGGCAAGGCACGGTCAGGCAAGGCAAGGTTAATGCACGACAACGCAAGACTAGGCAGTGCACGGCTAGGCAAGGAACGAGTAACGGAAGGAATGGAAGGCAAGGCAAAGCAAGGCAAGGCAAGTGTAACAAAAGGCACGGCACGGCAAGGGGAAACAAGGCTAAGGCACGACAACGCAAGCTAGGCAATGCACGGCAAGGCAAGGAAAGGGTAACGCAAGGCAAGGCAGGGTCAGGCGAGACAAGGCTAAGGCACGACAACGCAAGGCTAGGCAATGCACGGCAAGGCAAGGAAAGGGTAACGCAAGGCAAGGCACGGTGAGGAAAGGCAAGGCTAATGCACAACAACGCACGTCTAGGCAATGCACGGCAAGGCAAGGAAAGAGTAACGGAATGTAAGGAATGCAAGGGAAAGCAAGGCAAGGCAAGAGTAACGGAAGGAACGGCACGGCAAGGGGAAACAAGGCTAAGGCACGACAACGCAAGGCTAGGCAAAGCAAGGCAAGGCAAGGAAAGGGTAACGCAAGGCAAGGCACGGTGAGGCAAGGCAAGGCTAATGCACGACAACGCACGGCTAGGCAAAGCAAGGCAAGGGAAGGAGAGGGTAACGCAAGGCAAGGCACGGTCAAGCGAGGCAAGGCTAAGGCACGACAACGCAAGGCTAGGCAATGCACGGCAAGGCAAGGAAAGGGTAACGCAAGGGAAGGCACGTTGAGGAAAGGCAAGGGTAATGCACAACAACGCACGTCTAGGCAATGCACGGCAAGGCAAGGAAAGGGTAACGCAAGGGAAGTCACGGTCAGGCGAGGCAAGGCTAAGGCACGACAACGCAAGGCTAGGCAATGCACGGCAAGGCAAGGAAAGAGTAACGGAATGTAAGGAATGCAAGGGAAAGCAAGGCAAGGCAAGAGTAACAGAAGGAACGGCATGGCAAGGGGAAACAAGGCTAAGGCACGACAACGCAAGCTAGGCAATGCACGGCAAGGCAAGGAAAGGGTAACGCAAGGCAAGGCACGGTCAGGAAATGCAAGGCTAATGCACGACAACGGAAGGCTAGGCAATGCACGGCAAGGCAAGGAAAGAGTAACGGAATGCAAGGAATGCAAGAGAAAGCAAGGCAAGGCAAGAGTAACGGAAGGAACGGCACGGCAAGGGGAAACAAGGCTAAGGCACGAAAACGCAAGGCTAGGCAAAGCACGGCAAGGTAAGGAAAGGGTAACGCAAGGCAAGGCACGGTGAGGCATGGCAAGGCTAATGCACGACAACGCACGGCTAGGCAAAGCAAGGCAAGGGAAGGAGAGGGTAACGCAAGGCCAGGCACGGTCACTCGAGGGAAGGCTAATGCACGACAACGCAAGGCTTAGCAGTGCACGGCTAGGCAAGGAAAGCGTAACAGAAGGAAAGGAAGGCAAGGCAAAGCAATGCAAGGCAAGTGAAACAAAAGGCAAGGCACGGCAAGGGGAAACAAGGCTAAGGCACGACAACGCAAGCTAGGCAATGCACGGCAAGGCAAGGAAAGGGTAACGCAAGGCAAGGCAGGGTCAGGCGAGACAAGGCTAAGGCACGACAACGCAATGCTAGGCAATGCACGGCAAGGCAAGGAAAGGGTAACGCAAGGGAAGGCACGGTGAGGAAAGGCAAGGCTAATGCACAACAACGCACGTCTAGGCAATGCACGGCAAGGCAAGGAAAGAGTAACGGAAGGCAAGGAAGGCAAGGGAAAGCAAGGCAAGGCAAGGGTAAGGGAAGGAACGGCACCGCAAGGGGAAACAAGGCTAAGGCACGACAACGCAAGCTAGGCAATGCACGGCAAGGCAAGGAAAGGGTAACGCAAGGCAAGGCACGATCAGGCGAGGCAAGGCTAATGCACGACAACGCAAGGCTAGGCAGTGCACGGCTAGGCAAGGAAAGAGTAACGGAAGGATAGGAAGGCAAGGCAAAGCAAGGCAAGGGAAGTGTAACAAACGGCACGGCACGGCAAGGGGAAACAAGGTAAGGCACGACAACGCAAGCTAGGCAATGCACGGCAAGGCAAGGAAAGGGTAACGCAAGGCAAGGCACGGTCAGTCGAGGCAAGGCTATTGCACGACAACGCAAGGCTTGGCAGTGCAAGGCTAGGCAAGGAAAGAGTAACAGAAGGAAAGGAAGGCAAGGCAAAGCAATGCAAGGCAAGTGAAACAAAAGGCACGGCACGGCAAGGAGAAACAAGGGTAAGGCACGACAACGCAAGCTAGGCAATGCACGGCAAGGCAAGGAAAGGGTAACGTAAGGCAAGGCACGGTGAGGCAAGGCAAGGCTAATGCACAACAACGCACGGCTAGGCAATGGACGGCAAGGCAAGGAAAGGGTAACGCAAGGGAAGTCACGGTCAGGCGAGGCAAGGCTACGGCACGACAACTCAAGGCTAGGCAATGCACGGATGGTAAGCAAAGAGTAACGGAAGGCAAGGAAGGCAAGGGAAAGCAAGGCAAGTCAAGAGTAAGGGAAGGAACGGCACGGCAAGGGGAAACAAGGCTAAGGCACGACAACGCAAGCTGGGCAAAGCACGGCAAGGCAAGGAAAGGGTAACGCAAGGCAAGGCACGGTCAGGCAAGGCAAGGCTAATGCACGACAACGCAAGGCTAGGCAGTGCACGGCTAGGCAAGGAACGAGTAACGGAAGGAATGGAAGGCAAGGCAAAGCAAGGCAAGGCAAGTGTAACAAAAGGCACGGCACGGCAAGGGGAAACAAGGCTAAGGCACGACAACGCAAGCTAGGCAATGCACGGCAAGGCAAGGAAAGGGTAACGCAAGGCAAGGCAGGGTCAGGCGAGACAAGGCTAAGGCACGACAACGCAAGGCTAGGCAATGCACGGCAAGGCATTTTAAGGGTAACGCAAGGGAAGGCACGGTGAAGAAAGGCAAGGCTAATGCACAACAACGCACGTCTAGGCAATGCACGGCAAGGCAAGGAAAGGGTAACACAAGGGAAGTCACGGTCAGGCGAGGCAAGGCTAAGGCACGACAACGCAAGGCTAGGCAATGCACGGCAAGGCAAGGAAAGAGTAACGGAATGTAAGGAATGCAAGGGAAAGCAAGACAAGGCAAGAGTAACAGAAGGAACGGCACGGCTAGGGGAAACAAGGCTAAGGTACGACAACGCAAGCTAGGCAATGCACGGAAAGGCAAGGAAAGGGTAACGCAAGGCAAGGCACGGTCAGGAAATGCAAGGCTAATGCACGACAACGGAAGGCTAGGCAATGCACGGCAAGGCAAGGAAAGAGTAACGGAATGTAAGGAATGCAAGGGAAAGCAAGGCAAGGCAAGAGTAACGGAAGGAACGGCACGGCAAGGGGAAACAAGGCTAAGGCACGACAACGCAAGGCTAGGCAAAGCACGGCAAGGTAAGGAAAGGGTAACTCAAGGCAAGGCACGGTGAGGCATGGCAAGGCTAATGCACGACAACGCACGGCTAGGCAAAGCAAGGCAAGGGAAGGAGAGGGTAACGCAAGGCCAGGCACGGTCAGTCGAGGGAAGGCTAATGCAGGACAACGCAAGGCTTAGCAGTGCACGGCTAGGCAAGGAAAGCGTAACAGAAGGAAAGGAAGGCAAGGCAAAGCAATGCAAGGCAAGTGAAACAAAAGGCATGGCACGGCAAGGGGAAACAAGGATAAGGCACGACAATGCAAGTTAGGCAATGCACGGCAAGGCAAGGAAAGTGTAACGCAAGGCAAGGCACCGTCAGTCGAGGCAAGGCTAATGCACGACAACGCAAGGCTTGGCAGTGCACGGCTAGGGAAGGAAAGCGTAACAGAAGGAAAGAAAGGCAAGGCAAAGCAATGCAAGGCAAGTGAAACAAAAGGCACGGCACGGCAAGGGGAAAAAAGGGTAAGGCACGACAACGCAAGCTAGGCAATGCACGGCAAGGCAAGGAAAGGGTAACGTAAGGGAAGGCACGGTGAGGCAAGGCAAGGCTAATGCACAACAACGCACGGCTAGGCAATGGACGGCAAGGCAAGGAAAGGGTAACGCAAGGGAAGTCACGGTCAGGCGAGGCATGGCTACGGCACGACAACGCAAGGCTAGGCAATGCACGGATGGTAAGCAAAGAGTAACGGAAGGCAAGGAAGGCAAGGGAATGCAAGGCAAGTGAAGAGTAAGGGAAGGAACGGCAGGGCAAGGGGAAACAAGGCTAAGGCACGACAACGCAAGCTGGGCAAAGCACGGTAAGGCAAGGAAAGGGTAACGCAAGGCAAGGCACGGTCAGGCAAGGCAAGGTTAATGCACGACAACGCAAGACTAGGCAGTGCACGGCTAGGCAAGGAACGAGTAACGGAAGGAATGGAAGGCAAGGCAAAGCAAGGCAAGGCATGTGTAACAAAAGGCACGGCACGGCAAGGGGAAACAAGGCTAAGGCACGACAACGCAAGCTAGGCAATGCACGGCAAGGCAAGGAAAGGGTAACGCAAGGCAAGGCAGGGTCAGGCGAGACAAGGCTAAGGCACGACAACGCAAGGCTAGGCAATGCACGGCAAGGCAAGGAAAGGGTAACGCAAGGCAAGGCACGGTGAGGAAAGGCAAGGCTAATGCACAACAACGCACGTCTAGGCAATGCACGGCAAGGCAAGGAAAGAGTAATGGAATGTAAGGAATGCAAGGGAAAGCAAGGCAAGGCAAGAGTAACGGAAGGAACGGCACGGCAAGGGGAAACAAGGCTAAGGCACGACAACGCAAGGCTAGGCAAAGCAAGGCAAGGCAAGGAAAGGGTAACGCAAGGCAAGGCACGGTGAGGCAAGGCAAGGCTAATGCACGACAACGCACGGCTAGGCAAAGCAAGGCAAGGGAAGGAGAGGGTAACGCAAGGCAAGGCACGGTCATGCGAGGCAAGGCTAAGGCACGACAACGCAAGGCTAGGCAATGCACGGCAAGGCAAGGAAAGGGTAACGCAAGGGAAGGCACGGTGAGGAAAGGCAAGGCTAATGCACAACAACGCACGTCTAGGCAATGCACGGCAAGGCAAGGAAAGGGTAACGCAAGGGAAGTCACGATCAGGCGCGGCAAGGCTAAGGCACGACAACGCAAGGCTAGGCAATGCACGGCAAGGCAAGGAAAGAGTAACGGAATGTAAGGAATGCAAGGGAAAGCAAGGTAAGGCAAGAGTAACAGAAGGAACGGCACGGCAAGGGGAAACAAGGCTAAGGCACGACAACGCAAGCTAGGGAATGCACGGCAAGGCAAGGAAAGGGTAACGTAAGGCAAGGCACTGTGAGGCAAGGCAAGGCTAATGCACAACAACGCACGGCTAGGCAATGGACGGCAAGGCAAGGAAAGGGTAACGCAAGGGAAGTCACGGTCAGGCGAGGCACGGCTACGGCACGACAACGCAAGGCTAGGCAGTGCACGGCTAGGCAAGGAACGAGTAACGGAAGGAATGGAAGGCAAGGCAAAGCAAGGCAAGGCAAGTGTAACAAAAGGCACGGCACGGCAAGGGGAAACAAGGCTAAGGCACGACAACGCAAGCTAGGCAATGCACGGCAAGGCAAGGAAAGGGTAACGCAAGGGAAGGCACGTTGAGGAAAGGCAAGGCTAATGCACAACAACGCACGTCTAGGCAATGCACGGCAAGGCAAGGAAAGGGTAACGCAAGGGAAGTCACGGTCAGGCGAGGCAAGGCTAAGGCACGACAACGCAAGGCTAGGCAATGCACGGCAAGGGAAGGAAAGAGTAACGGAATGTAAGGAATGCAAGGGAAAGCAAGGCAAGGCAAGAGTAACAGAAGGAACGGCATGGCAAGGGGAAACAAGGCTAAGGCACGACAACGCAAGCTAGGCAATGCACGGCAAGGCAAGGAAAGGGTAACGCAAGGCAAGGCACGGTCAGGAAATGCAAGGCTAATGCACGACAACGGAAGGCTAGGCAATGCACGGCAAGGCAAGGAAAGAGTAACGGAATGTAAGGAATGCAAGAGAAAGCAAGGCAAGGCAAGAGTAACGGAAGGAACGGCACGGCAAGGGGAAACAAGGCTAAGGCACGACAACGCAAGGCTAGGCAAAGCACGGCAAGGCAAGGAAAGGGTAACGCAAGGCAAGGCACGGTGAGGCATGGCAAGGCTAATGCACGACAACGCACGGCTAGGCAAAGCAAGGCAAGGGAAGGAGAGGGTAACGCAAGGCCAGGCACGGTCACTCGAGGGAAGGCTAATTCACGACAACGCAAGGCTTAGCAGTGCACGGCTAGGCAAGGAAAGCGTAACAGAAGGAAAGGAATGCAAGGCAAAGCAATGCAAGGCAAGTGAAACAAAAGGCAAGGCACGGCAAGGGGAAACAAGGCTAAGGCACGAAAACGCAAGCTAGGCAATGCACGGCAAGGCAAGGAAAGGGTAACGCAAGGCAAGGCAGGGTCAGGCGAGACAAGGCTAAGGCACGACAACGCAAGACTAGGCAATGCACGGCAAGGCAAGGAAAGGGTAACGCAAGGGAAGGCACGGTGAGGAAAGGCAAGGCCAATGCACAACAACGCACGTCTAGGCAATGCACGGCAAGGCAAGGAAAGGGTAACGCAAGGGAAGTCACGGTCAGGCGAGGCAAGGCTAAGGCACGACAACGCAAGGCTAGGCAATGCACGGCAAGGCAAGGAAAGAGTAACGGAATGTAAGGAATGCAAGGGAAAGCAAGGCAAGGGAAGAGTAACAGAAGGAACGGCACGGCAAGGGGCAACAAGGCTAAGGCACGACAACGCAAGCTAGGCAATGCACGGCAAGGCAAGGAAAGGGTAACGCAAGGCAAGGCACGGTCAGGAAATGCAAGGCTAATGCACGACAACGGAAGGCTAGGCAATGCACGGCAAGGCAAGGAAAGAGTAACGGAATGTAAGGAATGCAAGGGAAAGCAAGGCAAGGCAAGAGTAACGGAAGGAACGGCACGGCAAGGGGAAACAAGGCTAAGGCACGACAACGCAAGGCTTAGCAGTGATCGGCTAGGCAACGAAAGCGTAACAGAAGGAAAGGAAGGCAAGGCAAAGCAATGCAAGGCAAGTGAAACAAAAGGCACGGCACGGTAAGGAGATAAAAGGGTATGGCACGACAACGGAAGCTAGGCAATGCACGGCAAGGCAAGGAAAGGGTAACGCAAGGCAAGGCACGGTCAGAGAAGGCAAGGCTAATGCACGACAAAGCAAGGCTAGGCAATGCACGGTAAGGCAAGGAAAGAATAACGGAAGGCAAGGAAGGCAAGGGAAAGCAAGGCAAGTCAAGAGTAAGGGAAGGAACGGCACGGCAAGGGGAAACAAGGCTAAGGCACGACAACGCAAGCTGGGCAAAGCACGGCAAGGCAAGGAAAGGGTAACGCAAGGCAAGGCACGGTCAGGCAAGGCAAGGCTAATGCACGACAACGCAAGGCTAGGCAGTGCACGGCTAGGCAAGGAACGAGTAACGGAAGGAATGGAAGGCAAGGCAAAGCAAGGCAAGGCAAGTGTAACAAAAGGCACGGCACGGCAAGGGGAAACAAGGCTAAGGCACGACAACGCAAGCTAGGCAATGCACGGCAAGGCAAGGAAAGGGTAACGCAAGGCAAGGCACGGTCAGTCGAGGCAAGGCTAATGCACGACAACGCAAGGCTTGGCAGTGCAAGGCTAGGCAAGGAAAGAGTAACAGAAGGAAAGGAAGGCAAGGCAAAGCAATGCAAGGCAAGTGAAACAAAATGCACGGCACGGCAAGGAGAAACAAGGGTAAGGCACGACAACGCAAGCTAGGCAATGCACGGCAAGGCAAGGAAAGGGTAACGTAAGGCAAGGCACGGTGAGGCAAGGCAAGGCTAATGCACAACAACGCACGGCTAGGCAATGGACGGCAAGGCAAGGAAAGGGTAACTCAAGGGAAGTCACGGTCAGGCGAGGCAAGGCTACGGCACGACAACTCAAGGCTAGGCAATGCACGGATGGTAATCAAAGAGTAACGGAAGGCAAGGAAGGCAAGGGAAAGCAAGGCAAGTCAAGAGTAAGGGAAGGAACGGCACGGCAAGGGGAAACAAGGCTAAGGCACGACAACGCAAGCTAGGCAATGCACGGCAAGGCAAGGAAAGGGTAACGCAAGGCAAGGCAGGGTCAGGCGAGACAAAGCTAAGGCACGACAACGCAAGGCTAGGCAATGCACGGCAAGGCAAGGAAAGGGTAACGCAAGGGAAGGCACGTTGAGGAAAGGCAAGGCTAATGCACAACAACGCACGTCTAGGCAATGCACGGCAAGGCAAGGAAAGGGTAACGCAAGGGAAGTCACGGTCAGGCGAGGCAAGGCTAAGGCACGACAACGCAAGGCTAGGCAATGCATGGCAAGGCAAGGAAAGAGTAACGGAATGTAAGGAATGCAAGGGAAAGCAAGGCAAGGCAAGAGTAACGGAAGGAACGGCACGGCAAGGGGAAACAAGGCTAAGGCACGACAACGCAAGGCTTAGCAGTGCACGGCTAGGCAACGAAAGCGTAACAGAAGGAAAGGAAGGCAAGGCAAAGCAATGCAAGGCAAGTGAAACAAAAGGCACGGCAGGGTAAGGGGATAAAAGGGTATGGCACGACAACGCAAGCTAGGCAATGCACGGCAAGGCAAGGAAAGGGTAACGCAAGGCAAGGCACGGTCAGAGAAGGCAAGGCTAATGCACGACAACGCAAGGCTAGGCAATGCACGGTAAGGCAAGGAAAGAGTAACGGAAGGCAAGGAAGGCAAGGGAAAGCAAGGCAAGTCAAGAGTAAGGGAAGGAACGGCACGGCAAGGGGAAACAAGGCTAAGGCACGACAACGCACGCTGGGCAAAGCACGGCAAGGCAAGGAAAGGGTAACGCAAGGCAAGGCACGGTCAGGCAAGGCAAGGCTAATGCACGACAACGCAAGGCTAGGCAGTGCACGGCTAGGCAAGGAACGAGTAACGGAAGGAATGGAAGGCAAGGCAAAGCAAGGCAAGGCAAGTGTAACAAAAGGCACGGCACGGCAAGGGGAAACAAGGCTAAGGCACGACAACGCAAGCTAGGCAATGCACGGCAAGGCAAGGAAAGGGTAACGCAAGGCAAGGCAGGGTCAGGCGAGACAAGGCTAAGGCACGACAACGCAAGGCTAGGCAATGCACGGCAAGGCAAGGAAAGGGTAACGCAAGGGAAGGCACGTTGAGGAAAGGCAAGGCTAATGCACAACAACGCACGTCTAGGCAATGCACGGCAAGGCAAGGAAAGGGTAACGCAAGGGAAGTCACGGTCAGGCGAGGCAAGGCTAAGGCACGACAACGCAAGGCTAGGCAATGCACGGCAAGGCAAGGAAAGAGTAACGGAATGTAAGGAATGCAAGGGAAAGCAAGGCAAGGCAAGAGTAACAGAAGGAACGGCACGGCAAGGGGAAACAAGGCTAAGGCACGACAACGCAAGCTAGGCAATGCACGGCAAGGCAAGGAAAGGGTAACGCAAGGCAAGGCACGGTCAGGAAATGCAAGGCTAATGCACGACAACGGAAGGCTAGGCAATGCACGGCAAGGCAAGGAAAGAGTAACGGAATGTAAGGAATGCAAGAGAAAGCAAGGCAAGGCAAGAGTAACGGAAGGAACGGCACGGCAAGGGGAAACAAGGCTAAGGCACGACAACGCAAGGCTAGGCAAAGCACGGCAAGGCAAGGAAAGGGTAACGCAAGGCAAGGCACGGTGAGGCATGGCAAGGCTAATGCACGACAACGCACGGCTAGGCAAAGCAAGGCAAGGGAAGGAGAGGGTAACGCAAGGCCAGGCACGGTCACTCGAGGGAAGGCTAATGCACGACAACGCAAGGCTTAGCAGTGCACGGCTAGGCAAGGAAAGCGTAACAGAAGGAAAGGAAGGCAAGGCAAAGCAATGCAAGGCAAGTGAAACAAAAGGCAAGGCACGGCAAGGGGAAACAAGGCTAAGGCACGACAACGCAAGCTAGGCAATGCACGGCAAGGCAAGGAAAGGGTAACGCAAGGCAAGGCAGGGTCAGGCGAGACAAGGCTAAGGCACGACAACGCAAGGCTAGGCAATGCACGGCAAGGCAAGGAAAGGGTAACGCAAGGGAAGGCACGGTGAGGAAAGGCAAGGCTAATGCACAACAACGCACGTCTAGGCAATGCACGGCAAGGCAAGGAAAGAGTAACGGAAGGCAAGGAAGGCAAGGGAAAGCAAGGCAAGGCAAGGGTAAGGGAAGGAACGGCACGGCAAGGGGAAACAAGGCTAAGGCACGACAACGCAAGCTAGGCAATGCACGGCAAGGCAAGGAAAGGGTAACGCAAGGCAAGGCACGATCAGGCGAGGCAAGGCTAATGCACGACAACGCAAGGCTTGGCAGTGCACGGCTAGGCAAGGAACGAGTAACGGAAGGAATGGAAGGCAAGGCAAAGCAAGGCAAGGCAAGTGTAACAAAAGGCACGGCACGGCAAGGGGAAACAAGGCTAAGGCACGACAACGCAAGCTAGGCAATGCACGGCAAGGCAAGGAAAGGGTAACGCAAGGCAAGGCAGGGTCAGGCGAGACAAGGCTAAGGCACGACAACGCAAGGTTAGGCAATGCACGGCAAGGCAAGTTAAGGGTAACGCAAGGGAAGGCACGGTGAGGAAAGGCAAGGCTAATGCACAACAACGCACGTCTAGGCAATGCACGGCAAGGCAAGGAAAGGGTAACGGAATGTAAGGAATGCAAGGGAAAGCAAGGCAAGGCAAGAGTAACGGAAGGAACGGCACGGCAAGGGGAAACAAGGCTAAGGCACGATAACGCAAGGCTAGGCAAAGCACGGCAAGGCAAGGAAAGGGTAACGCAAGGCAAGGCACGGTGAGGCAAGGCAAGGCTAATGCACGACAACGCACGGCTAGGCAAAGCAAGGCAAGGGAAGGAGAGGGTAACGCAAGGCAAGGCACGGTCAAGCGAGGCAAGGCTAAGGCACGACAACACAAAGCTAGGCAATGCACGGCAAGGCAAGGAAAGGGTAACGCAAGGGAAGGCACGGTGAGGAAAGGCAAGGCTAATGCACAACAACGCACGTCTAGGCAATGCACGGCAAGGCAAGGAAAGGGTAACGCAAGGGAAGTCACGGTCAGGCGAGGCAAGGCTAAGGCACGACAACGCAAGGCCAGGCAATGCACGGCAAGGCAAGGAAAGAGTAACGGAATGTAAGGAATGCAAGGGAAAGCAAGGCAAGGCAAGAGTAACAGAAGGAACGGCACGGCAAGGGGAAACAAGGCTAAGGCACGACAACGCAAGCTAGGGAATGCACGGCAAGGCAAGGAAAGGGTAACGTAAGGCAAGGCACTGTGAGGCAAGGCAATGCTAATGCACAACAACGCACGGCTAGGCAATGGACGGCAAGGCAAGGAAAGGGTAACGCAAGGGAAGTCACGGTCAGGCGAGGCAAGGCTACGGCACGACAACGCAAGGCTAGGCAGTGCACGGCTAGGCAAGGAACGAGTAACGGAAGGAATGGAAGGCAAGGCAAAGCAAGGCAAGGCAAGTGTAACAAAAGGCACGGCACGGCAAGGGGAAACAAGGCTAAGGAACGACAACGCAAGCTAGGCAATGCACGGCAAGGCAAGGAAAGGGTAACGCAAGGCAAGGCAGGGTCAGGCGAGACAAGGCTAAGGCACGACAACGCAAGGCTAGGCAATGCACGGCAAGGCAAGGAAAGGGTAACGCAAGGGAAGGCACGTTGAGGAAAGGCAAGGCTAATGCACAACAACGCACGTCTAGGCAATGCACGGCAAGGCAAGGAAAGGGTAACGCAAGGGAAGTCACGGTCAGGCGAGGCAAGGCTAAGGCACGACAACGCAAGGCTAGGCAATGCACGGTAAGGCAAGGAAAGAGTAACGGAATGTAAGGAATGCAAGGGAAAGCAAGGCAAGGCAAGAGTAACAGAAGGAACGGCACGGCAAGGGGAAACAAGGCTAAGGCACGACAACGCAAGCTAGGCAATGCACGGCAAGGCAAGGAAAGAGTAACGGAAGGCAAGGAAGGCAAGGGAAAGCAAGGCAAGGCAAGGGTAAGGGAAGGAACGGCACCGCAAGGGGAAACAAGGCTAAGGCACGACAACGCAAGCTAGGCAATGCACGGCAAGGCAAGGAAAGGGTAACGCAAGGCAAGGCACGATCAGGCGAAGCAAGGCTAATGCACGACAACGCAAGGCTAGGCAGTGCACGGCTAGGCAAGGAAAGAGTAACGGAAGGATAGGAAGGCAAGGCAAAGCAATGCAAGGCAAGTGAAACAAAAGGCACGGCACGGCATGGGGAAACAAGGATAAGGCACGACAACGCAAGCTAGGCAATGCACGGCAAGGCAAGGAAAGTGTAACGCAAGGCAAGGCACGGTCAGTCGAGGCAAGGCTAATGCACGACAACGCAAGGCTTGGCAGTGCACGGCTAGGGAAGGAAAGCGTAACAGAAGGAAAGGAAGGCAAGGCAAAGCAATGCAAGGCAAGTGAAACAAAAGGCACGGCACGGCAAGGGGAAAAAAGGGTAAGGCACGACAACGCAAGCTAGGCAATGCACGGCAAGGCAAGGAAAGGGTAACGTAAGGGAAGGCACGGTGAGGCAAGGCAAGGCTAATGCACAACAACGCACGGCTAGGCAATGGACGGCAAGGCAAGGAAAGGGTAACGCAAGGGAAGTCACGGTCAGGCGAGGCATGGCTACGGCACGACAACGCAAGGCTAGGCAATGCACGGATGGTAAGCAAAGAGTAACGGAAGGCAAGGAAGGCAAGGGAATGCAAGGCAAGTGAAGAGTAAGGGAAGGAACGGCAGGGCAAGGGGAAACAAGGCTAAGGCACGACAACGCAAGCTGGGCAAAGCACGGCAAGGCAAGGAAAGGGTAACGCAAGGCAAGGCACGGTCAGGCAAGGCAAGGTTAATGCACGACAACGCAAGGCTAGGCAGTGCACGGCTAGGCAAGGAACGAGTAACGGAAGGAATGGAAGGCAAGGCAAAGCAAGGCAAGGCAAGTGTAAAAAAAGGCACGGCACGGCAAGGGGAAACAAGGCTAAGGCACGACAACGCAAGCTAGGCAATGCACGGCAAGGCAAGGAAAGGGTAACGCAAGGCAAGGCAGGGTCAGGCGAGACAAGGCTAAGGCACGACAACGCAAGGCTAGGCAATGCACGGCAAGGCAAGGAAAGGGTAACGCAAGGCAAGGCACGGTGAGGAAAGGCAAGGCTAATGCACAACAACGCACGTCTAGGCAATGCACGGCAAGGCAAGGAAAGAGTAACGGAATGTAAGGAATGCAAGGGAAAGCCAGGCAAGGCAAGAGTAACGGAAGGAACGGCACGGCAAGGGTAAACAAGGCTAAGGCACGACAACGAAAGGCTAGGCAAAGCACGGCAAGGCAAGGAAAGGGTAACGCAAGGCAAGGCACGGTGAGGCAAGGCAAGGCTAATGCACGACAACGCACGGCTAGGCAAAGCAAGGCAAGGGAAGGAGAGGGTAACGCAAGGCCAGGCACGGTCACTCGAGGGAAGGCTAATGCACGACAACGCAAGGCTTAGCAGTGCACGGCTAGGCAAGGAAAGCGTAACAGAAGGAAAGGAAGGCAAGGCAAAGCAATGCAAGGCAAGTGAAACAAAAGGCAAGGCACGGCAAGGGGAAACAAGGCAAAGGCACGACAACGCAAGCTAGGCAATGCACGGCAAGGCAAGGAAAGGGTAACGAAGGCAAGGCAGGGTCAGGCGAGACAAGGCTAAGGCACGACAACGCAAGGCTAGGCAATGCACGGCAAGGCAAGGAAAGGGTAACGCAAGGGAAGGCACGGTGAGGAAAGGCAAGGCTAATGCACAACAACGCACGTCTAGGCAATGCACGGCAAGGCAAGGAAAGGGTAACGCAAGGGAAGTCACGGTCAGGCGAGGCAAGGCTAAGGCACGACAACGCAAGGCTAGGCAATGCACGGCAAGGCAAGGAAAGAGTAACGGAATGTAAGGAATGCAAGGGAAAGCAAGGCAAGGCAAGAGTAACAGAAGGAACGGCACGGCAAGGGGAAACAAGGCTAAGGCACGACAACGCAAGCTAGGCAATGCACGGCAAGGCAAGGAAAGGGTAACGCAAGGCAAGGCACGGTCAGGAAATGCAAGGCTAATGCACGACAACGGAAGGCTAGGCAATGCACGGCAAGGCAAGGAAAGAGTAACGGAATGTAAGGAATGCAAGGGAAAGCAAGGCAAGGCAAGAGTAACGGAAGGAACGGCACGGCAATGGGAAACAAGGCTAAGGCACGACAACGCAAGGCTTAGCAGTGCACGGCTAGGCAACGAAAGCGTAACAGAAGGAAAGGAAGGCAAGGCAAAGCAATGCAAGGCAAGTGAAACAAAAGGCACGGCATGGTAAGGGGATAAAAGGGTATGGCACGACAACGCAAGCTAGGCAATGCACGGCAAGGCAAGGAAAGGGTAACGCAAGGCAAGGCACGGTCAGAGAAGGCAAGGCTAATGCACGACAACGCAAGGCTAGGCAATGCACGGTAAGGCAAGGAAAGAGTAACGGAAGGCAAGGAAGGCAAGGGAAAGCAAGGCAAGTCAAGAGTAAGGGAAGGAACGCCACGGCAAGGGGAAACAAGGCTAAGGCACGACAACGCACTCTGGGCAAAGCACGGCAAGGCAAGGAAAGGGTAACGCAAGGCAAGGCACGGTCAGGCAAGGCAAGGCTAATGCACGACAACGCAAGGCTAGGCAGTGCACGGCTAGGCAAGGAACGAGTAACGGAAGGAATGGAAGGCAAGGCAAAGCAAGGCAAGGCAAGTGTAACAAAAGGCACGGCACGGCAAGGGGAAACAAGGCTATGGCACGACAACGCAAGCTAGGCAATGCACGGCAAGGCAAGGAAAGGGTAACGCAAGGCAAGGCAGGGTCAGGCGAGACAAAGCTAAGGCACGACAACGCAAGGCTAGGCAATGCACGGCAAGGCAAGGAAAGGGTAACGCAAGGGAAGGCACGTTGAGGAAAGGCAAGGCTAATGGACAACAACGCACGTCTAGGCAAGGCACGGCAAGGCAAGGAAAGGGTAACGGAAGGGAAGTCACGGTCAGGCGAGGCAAGGCTAAGGCACGACAACGCAAGGCTAGGCAATGCACGGCAAGGCAAGGAAAGAGTAACGGAATGTAAGGAATGCAAGGGAAAGCAAGGCAAGGCAAGAGTAACAGAAGGAACGGCATGGCAAGGGGAAACAAGGCTAAAGCACGACAACGCAAGCTAGGCAATGCACGGCAAGGCAAGGAAAGGGGAACGCAAGGCAAGGCACGGTCAGGAAATGCAAGGCTAATGCACGACAACGGAAGGCTAGGCAATGCACGGCAAGGCAAGGAAAGAGTAACGGAATGTAAGGAATGCAAGAGAAAGCAAGGCAAGGCAAGAGTAACGGAAGGAACGGCACGGCAAGGGGAAACAAGGCTAAGGCACGACAACGCAAGGCTAGGCAAAGCACGGCAAGGCAAGGAAAGGGTAACGCAAGGCAAGGCACGGTGAGGCATGGCAAGGCTAATGCACGACAACGCACGGCTAGGCAAAGCAAGGCAAGGGAAGGAGAGGGTAACGCAAGGCCAGGCACGGTCACTCGAGGGAAGGCTAATGCACGAAAACGCAAGGCTTAGCAGTGCACGGCTAGGCAAGGAAAGCGTAACAAGAAGGAAAGGAAGGCAAGGCAAAGCAATGCAAGGCAAGTGAAACAAAAGGCAAGGCACGGCAAGGGGAAACAAGGCTAAGGCACGACAACGCAAGCTAGGCAATGCACGGCAAGGCAAGGAAAGGGTAACGCAAGGCAAGGCAGGGTCAGGCGAGACAAGGCTAAGGCACGACAACGCAAGGCTAGGCAATGCACGGCAAGGCAAGGAAAGGGTAACGCAAGGGAAGGCACGGTGAGGAAAGGCAAGATATGCACAACAACGCACGTCTAGGCAATGCACGGCAAGGCAAGGAAAGAGTAACGGAAGGCAAGGAAGGCAAGGGAAAGCAAGGCAAGGCAAGGGTAAGGGAAGGAACGGCACGGCAAGGGGAAACAAGGCTAAGGCACGACAACGCAAGCTAGGCAATGCACGGCAAGGCAAGGAAAGGGTAACGCAAGGCAAGGCACGATCAGGCGAGGCAAGGCTAATGCACGACAACGCAAGGCTAGGCAGTGCACGGCTAGGCAAGGAAAGAGAAACGGAAGGATAGGAAGGCAAGGCAAAGCAAGGCAAGGGAAGTGTAACAAACGGCACGGCACGGCAAGGGGAAACAAGGTAAGGCACGACAACGCAAGCTAGGCAATGCACGGCAAGGCAAGGAAAGGGTAACGCAAGGCAAGGCACGGTCAGTCGAGGCAAGGCTAATGCACGACAACGCAAGGCTTGGCAGTGCACGGCTAGGCAAGGAACGAGTAACGGAAGGAATGGAAGGCAAGGCAAAGCAAGGCAAGGCAAGTGTAACAAAAGGCACGGCACGGCAAGGAGAAACAAGGCTAAGGCACGACAACGCAAGCTAGGCAATGCACGGCAAGGCAAGGAAAGGGTAACGCAAGGCAAGGCAGGGTCAGGCGAGACAAGGCTAAGGCACGACAACGCAAGGCTAGGCAATGCACGGCAAGGCAAGTTAAGGGTAACGCAAGGGAAGGCACGGTGAGGAAAGGCAAGGCTAATGCACAACAACGCACGTCTAGGCAATGCACGGCAAGGCAAGGAAAGGGTAACGGAATGTAAGGAATGCAAGGGAAAGCAAGGCAAGGCAAGAGTAACGGAAGGAACGGCACGGCAAGGGGAAACAAGGCTAAGGCACGATAACGCAAGGCTAGGCAAAGCACGGCAAGGCAAGGAAAGGGTAACGCAAGGCAAGGCACGGTGAGGCAAGGCAAGGCTAATGCACGACAACGCACGGCTAGGCAAAGCAAGGCAAGGGAAGGAGAGGGTAACGCAAGGCAAGGCACGGTCAAGCGAGGCAAGGCTAAGGCACGACAACACAAAGCTAGGCAATGCACGGCAAGGCAAGGAAAGGGTAACGCAAGGGAAGGCACGGTGAGGAAAGGCAAGGCTAATGCACAACAACGCACGTCTAGGCAATGCACGGCAAGGCAAGGAAAGGGTAACGCAAGGGAAGTCACGGTCAGGCGAGGCAAGGCTAAGGCACGACAACGCAAGGCCAGGCAATGCACGGCAAGGCAAGGAAAGAGTAACGGAATGTAAGGAATGCAAGGGAAAGCAAGGCAAGGCAAGAGTAACAGAAGGAACGGCACGGCAAGGGGAAACAAGGCTAAGGCACGACAACGCAAGCTAGGGAATGCACGGCAAGGCAAGGAAAGGGTAACGTAAGGCAAGGCACTGTGAGGCAAGGCAAGGCTAATGCACAACAACGCACGGCTAGGCAATGGACGGCAAGGCAAGGAAAGGGTAACGCAAGGGAAGTCACGGTCAGGCGAGGCAAGGCTACGGCACGACAACGCAAGGCTAGGCAGTGCACGGTTAGGCAAGGAACGGGTAACGGAAGGAATGGAAGGCAAGGCAAAGCAAGGCAAGGCAAGTGTAACAAAAGGCACGGCACGGCAAGGGGAAACAAGGCTAAGGCACGACAACGCAAGCTAGGCAATGCACGGCAAGGCAAGGAAAGGGTAACGCAAGGCAAGGCAGGGTCAGGCGAGACAAGGCTAAGGCACGACAACGCAAGGCTAGGCAATGCACGGCAAGGCAAGGAAAGGGTAACGCAAGGGAAGGCACGTTGAGGAAAGGCAAGGCTAATGCACAACAACGCACGTCTAGGCAATGCACGGCAAGGCAAGGAAAGGGTAACGCAAGGGAAGTCACGGTCAGGCGAGGCAAGGCTAAGGCACGACAACGCAAGGCTAGGCAATGCACGGTAAGGCAAGGAAAGAGTAACGGAATGTAAGGAATGCAAGGGAAAGCAAGGCAAGTCAAGAGTAACAGAAGGAACGGCACGGCAAGGGGAAACAAGGCTAAGGCACGACAATGCAAGCTAGGCAATGCACGGCAAGGCAAGGAAAGGGTAACGCAAGGCAAGGCACGGTCAGGAAATGCAAGGCTAATGCACGACAACGGAAGGCTAGGCAATGCACGGCAAGGCAAGGAAAGAGTAACGGAATGTAAGGAATGCAAGAGAAAGCAAGGCAAGGCAAGAGTAACGGAAGGAACGGCACGGCAAGGGGAAACAAGGCTAAGGCACGACAACGCAAGGCTAGGCAAAGCACGGCAAGGCAAGGAAAGGGTAACGCAAGGCAAGGCACGGTGAGGCATGGCAAGGCTAATGCACGACAACGCACGGCTAGGCAAAGCAAGGCAAGGGAAGGAGAGGGTAACGCAAGGCCAAGCACGGTCACTCGAGGGAAGGCTAATGCACGACAACGCAAGGCTTAGCAGTGCACGGCTAGGGAAGGAAAGCGTAACAGAAGGAAAGGAAGGCAAGGCAAAGCAATGCAAGGCAAGTGAAACAAAAGGCAAGGCACGGCAAGGGGAAACAAGGCTAAGGCACGACAACGCAAGCTAGGCAATGCACGGCAAGGCAAGGAAAGGGTAACGCAAGGCAAGGCAGGGTCAGGCGACACAAGGCTAAGGCACGACAACGCAAGGCTAGGCAATGCACGGCAAGGCAAGGAAAGGGTAACGCAAGGGAAGGCACGGTGAGGAAAGGCAAGGCTAATGCACAACAACGCACGTCTAGGCAATGCACGGCAAGGCAAGGAAAGGGTAACGCAAGGGAAGTCACGGTCAGGCGAGGCAAGGCTAAGGCACGACAACGCAAGGCTAGGCAATGCATGGCAAGGCAAGGAAAGAGTAACGGAATGTAAGGAATGCAAGGGAAAGCAAGGCAAGGCAAGAGTAACAGAAGGAACGGCACGGAAAGGGGAAACAAGGCTAAGGCACGACAACGCAAGCTAGGCAATGCACGGCAAGGCAAGGAAAGGGTAACGCAAGGCAAGGCACGGTCAGGAAATGCAAGGCTAATGCACGACAACGGAAGGCTAGGCAATGCACGGCAAGGCAAGGAAAGAGTAACGGAATGTAAGGAATGCAAGGGAAAGCAAGGCAAGGCAAGAGTAACGGAAGGAACGGCACGGCAAGGGGAAACAAGGCTAAGGCACGACAACGCAAGGCTTAGCAGTGCACGGCTAGGCAACGAAAGCGTAACAGAAGGAAAGGAAGGCAAGGCAAAGCAATGCAAGGAAAGTGAAACAAAAGGCACGGCACGGTAAGTGGATAAAAGGGTATGGCACGACAACGCAAGCTAGGCAATGCACGGCAAGGCAAGGAAAGGGTAACGCAAGGCAAGGCACGGTCAGAGAAGGCAAGGCTAATGCACGACAACGCAAGGCTAGGCAATGCACGGTAAGGCAAGGAAAGAGTAACGGAAGGCAAGGAAGGCAAGGGAAAGCAAGGCAAGTCAAGAGTAAGGGAAGGAACGGCACGGCAAGGGGAAACAAGGCTAAGGCACGACAACGCAAGCTGGGCAAAGCACGGCAAGGCAAGGAAAGGGTAACGCAAGGCAAGGCAGGGTCAGGCAAGGCAAGGCTAATGCACGACAACGCAAGGCTAGGCAGTGCACGGCTAGGCAAGGAACGAGTAACGGAAGGAATGGAAGGCAAGGCAAAGCAAGGCAAGGCAAGTGTAACAAAAGGCACGGCACGGCAAGGGGAAACAAGGCTAAGGCACGACAACGCAAGCTAGGCAATGCACGGCAAGGCAAGGAAAGGGTAACGCAAGGCAAGGCAGGGTCAGGCGAGACAAAGCTAAGGCACGACAACGCAAGGCTAGGCAATGCACGGCAAGGCAAGGAAAGGGTAACGCAAGGGAAGGCACGTTGAGGAAAGGCAAGGCTAATGCACAACAACGCACGTCTAGGCAATGCACGGCAAGGCAAGGAAAGGGTAACGCAAGGGAAGTCACGGTCAGGCGAGGCAAGGCTAAGGCACGACAACGCAAGGCTAGGCAATGCATGGCAAGGCAAGGAAAGAGTAACGGAATGTAAGGAATGCAAGGGAAAGCAAGGCAAGGCAAGCGTAACGGAAGGAACGGCACGGCAAGGGGAAACAAGGCTAAGGCACGACAACGCAAGGCTTAGCAGTGCACGGCTAGGCAACGAAAGCGTAACAGAAGGAAAGGAAGGCAAGGCAAAGCAATGCAAGGCAAGTGAAACAAAAGGCACGGCAGGGTAAGGGGATAAAATGGTATGGCACGACAACGCAAGCTAGGCAATGCACGGCAAGGCAAGGAAAGGGTAACGCAAGGCAAGGCACGGTCAGAGAAGGCAAGGCTAATGCACGACAACGCAAGGCTAGGCAATGCACGGTAAGGCAAGGAAAGAGTAACGGAAGGCAAGGAAGGCAAGGGAAAGCAAGGCAAGTCAAGAGTAAGGGAAGGAACGGCACGGCAAGGGGAAACAAGGCTAAGGCACGACAACGCACGCTGGGCAAAGCACGGCAAGGCAAGGAAAGGGTAACGCAAGGCAAGGCACGGTCAGGCAAGGCAAGGCTAATGCACGACAACGCAAGGCTAGGCAGTGCACGGCTAGGCAAGGAACGAGTAACGGAAGGAATGGAAGGCAAGGCAAAGCAAGGCAAGGCAAGTGCAACAAAAGGCACGGCACGGCAAGGGGAAACAAGGCTATGGCACGACAACGCAAGCTAGGCAATGCACGGCAAGGCAAGGAAAGGGTAACGCAAGGCAAGGCAGGGTCAGGCGAGACAAAGCTAAGGCACGACAACGCAAGGCTAGGCAATGCACGGCAAGGCAAGGAAAGGGTAACGCAAGGGAAGGCACGTTGAGGAAAGGCAAGGCTAATGCACAACAACGCACGTCTAGGCAATGCACGGCAAGGCAAGGAAAGGGTAACGCAAGGGAAGTCACGGTCAGGCGAGGCAAGGCTAAGGCACGACAACGCAAGGCTAGGCAATGCACGGCAAGGCAAGGAAAGAGTAACGGAATGTAAGGAATGCAAGGGAAAGCAAGGCAAGGCAAGAGTAACAGAAGGAACGGCATGGCAAGGGGAAACAAGGCTAAAGCACGACAACGCAAGCTAGGCAATGCACGGCAAGGCAAGGAAAGGGGAACGCAAGGCAAGGCACGGTCAGGAAATGCAAGGCTAATGCACGACAACGGAAGGCTAGGCAATGCACGGCAAGGCAAGGAAAGAGTAACGGAATGTAAGGAATGCAAGAGAAAGCAAGGCAAGGCAAGAGTAACGGAAGGAACGGCACGGCAAGGGGAAACAAGGCTAAGGCACGACAACGCAAGGCTAGGCAAAGCACGGCAAGGCAAGGAAAGGGTAACGCAAGGCAAGGCACGGTGAGGCATGGCAAGGCTAATGCACGACAACGCACGGCTAGGCAAAGCAAGGCAAGGGAAGGAGAGGGTAACGCAAGGCCAGGCACGGTCACTCGAGGGAAGGCTAATGCACGACAACGCAAGGCTTAGCAGTGCACGGCTAGGCAAGGAAAGCGTAACAGAAGGAAAGGAAGGCAAGGCAAAGCAATGCAAGGCAAGTGAAACAAAAGGCAAGGCACGGCAAGGGGAAACAAGGCTAAGGCACGACAACGCAAGCTAGGCAATGCACGGCAAGGCAAGGAAAGGGTAACGCAAGGCAAGGCAGGGTCAGGCGAGACAAGGCTAAGGCACGACAACGCAAGGCTAGGCAATGCACGGCAAGGCAAGGAAAGGGTAACGCAAGGGAAGGCACGGTGAGGAAAGGCAAGGCTAATGCACAACAACGCACGTCTAGGCAATGCACGGCAAGGCAAGGAAAGAGTAACGGAAGGCAAGGAAGGCAAGGGAAAGCAAGGCAAGGCAAGGGTAAGGGAAGGAACGGCACGGCAAGGGGAAACAAGGCTAAGGCACGACAACGCAAGCTAGGCAATGCACGGCAAGGCAAGGAAAGGGTAACGCAAGGCAAGGCACGATCAGGCGAGGCAAGGCTAATGCACGACAACGCAAGGCTAGGCAGTGCACGGCTAGGCAAGGAAAGAGAAACGGAAGGATAGGAAGGCAAGGCAAAGCAAGGCAAGGGAAGTGTAACAAACGGCACGGCACGGCAAGGGGAAACAAGGTAAGGCACGACAAAGCAAGCTAGGCAATGCACGGCAAGGCAAGGAAAGGGTAACGCAAGGCAAGGCACGGTCAGTCGAGGCAAGGCTAATGCACGACAACGCAAGGCTTGGCAGTGCACGGCTAGGCAAGGAACGAGTAACGGAAGGAATGGAAGGCAAGGCAAAGCAAGGCAAGGCAAGTGTAACAAAAGGCACGGCACGGCAAGGGGAAACAAGGCTAAGGCACGACAACGCAAGCTAGGCAATGCACGGCAAGGCAAGGAAAGGGTAACGCAAGGCAAGGCAGGGTCAGGCGAGACAAGGCTAAGGCACGACAACGCAAGGCTAGGCAATGCACGGCAAGGCAAGTTAAGGGTAACGCAAGGGAAGGCACGGTGAGGAAAGGCAAGGCTAATGCACAACAACGCACGTCTAGGCAATGCACGGCAAGGCAAGGAAAGGGTAACGGAATGTAAGGAATGCAAGGGAAAGCAAGGCAAGGCAAGAGTAACGGAAGGAACGGCACGGCAAGGGGAAACAAGGCTAAGGCACGATAACGCAAGGCTAGGCAAAGCACGGCAAGGCAAGGAAAGGGTAACGCAAGGCAAGGCACGGTGAGGCAAGGCAAGGCTAATGCACGACAACGCACGGCTAGGCAAAGCAAGGCAAGGGAAGGAGAGGGTAACGCAAGGCAAGGCACGGTCAAGCGAGGCAAGGCTAAGGCACGACAACACAAAGCTAGGCAATGCACGGCAAGGCAAGGAAAGGGTAACGCAAGGGAAGGCACGGTGAGGAAAGGCAAGGCTAATGCACAACAACGCACGTCTAGGCAATGCACGGCAAGGCAAGGAAAGGGTAACGCAAGGGAAGTCACGGTCAGGCGAGGCAAGGCTAAGGCACGACAACGCAAGGCCAGGCAATGCACGGCAAGGCAAGGAAAGAGTAACGGAATGTAAGGAATGCAAGGGAAAGCAAGGCAAGGCAAGAGTAACAGAAGGAACGGCACGGCAAGGGGAAACAAGGCTAAGGCACGACAACGCAAGCTAGGGAATGCACGGCAAGGCAAGGAAAGGGTAACGTAAGGCAAGGCACTGTGAGGCAAGGCAAGGCTAATGCACAACAACGCACGGCTAGGCAATGGACGGCAAGGCAAGGAAAGGGTAACGCAAGGGAAGTCACGGTCAGGCGAGGCAAGGCTACGGCACGACAACGCAAGGCTAGGCAGTGCACGGTTAGGCAAGGAACGAGTAACGGAAGGAATGGAAGGCAAGGCAAAGCAAGGCAAGGCAAGTGTAACAAAAGGCACGGCACGGCAAGGGGAAACAAGGCTAAGGCACGACAACGCAAGCTAGGCAATGCACGGCAAGGCAAGGAAAGGGTAACGCAAGGCAAGGCAGGGTCAGGCGAGACAAGGCTAAGGCACGACAACGCAAGGCTAGGCAATGCACGGCAAGGCAAGGAAAGGGTAACGCAAGGGAAGGCACGTTGAGGAAAGGCAAGGCTAATGCACAACAACGCACGTCTAGGCAATGCACGGCAAGGCAAGGAAAGGGTAACGCAAGGGAAGTCACGGTCAGGCGAGGCAAGGCTAAGGCACGACAACGCAAGGCTAGGCAATGCACGGTAAGGCAAGGAAAGAGTAACGGAATGTAAGGAATGCAAGGGAAAGCAAGGCAAGGCAAGAGTAACAGAAGGAACGGCACGGCAAGGGGAAACAAGGCTAAGGCACGACAACGCAAGCTAGGCAATGCACGGCAAGGCAAGGAAAGGGTAACGCAAGGCAAGGCACGGTCAGGAAATGCAAGGCTAATGCACGACAACGGAAGGCTAGGCAATGCACGGCAAGGCAAGGAAAGAGTAACGGAATGTAAGGAATGCAAGAGAAAGCAAGGCAAGGCAAGAGTAACGGAAGGAACGGCACGGCAAGGGGAAACAAGGCTAAGGCACGACAACGCAAGGCTAGGCAAAGCACGGCAAGGCAAGGAAAGGGTAACGCAAGGCAAGGCACGGTGAGGCATGGCAAGGCTAATGCACGACAACGCACGGCTAGGCAAAGCAAGGCAAGGGAAGGAGAGGGTAACGCAAGGCCAAGCACGGTCACTCGAGGGAAGGCTAATGCACGACAACGCAAGGCTTAGCAGTGCACGGCTAGGCAAGGAAAGCGTAACAGAAGGAAAGGAAGGCAAGGCAAAGCAATGCAAGGCAAGTGAAACAAAAGGCAAGGCACGGCAAGGGGAAACAAGGCTAAGGCACGACAACGCAAGCTAGGCAATGCACGGCAAGGCAAGGAAAGGGTAACGCAAGGCAAGGCAGGGTCAGGCGACACAAGGCTAAGGCACGACAACGCAAGGCTAGGCAATGCACGGCAAGGCAAGGAAAGGGTAACGCAAGGGAAGGCACGGTGAGGAAAGGCAAGGCTAATGCACAACAACGCACGTCTAGGCAATGCACGGCAAGGCAAGGAAAGAGTAACGGAATGTAAGGAATGCAAGGGAAAGCAAGGCAAGGCAAGAGTAACAGAAGGAACGGCACGGCAAGGGGAAACAAGGCTAAGGCACGACAACGCAAGCTAGGCAATGCACGGCAAGGCAAGGAAAGGGTAACGCAAGGCAAGGCACGGTCAGGAAATGCAAGGCTAATGCACGACAACGGAAGGCTAGGCAATGCACGGCAAGGCAAGGAAAGAGTAACGGAATGTAAGGAATGCAAGGGAAAGCAAGGCAAGGCAAGAGTAACGGAAGGAACGGCACGGCAAGGGGAAACAAGGCTAAGGCACGACAACGCAAGGCTTAGCAGTGCACGGCTAGGCAACGAAAGCGTAACAGAAGGAAAGGAAGGCAAGGCAAAGCAATGCAAGGAAAGTGAAACAAAAGGCACGGCACGGTAAGTGGATAAAAGGGTATGGCACGACAACGCAAGCTAGGCAATGCACGGCAAGGCAAGGAAAGGGTAACGCAAGGCAAGGCACGGTCAGAGAAGGCAAGGCTAATGCACGACAACGCAAGGCTAGGCAATGCACGGTAAGGCAAGGAAAGAGTAACGGAAGGCAAGGAAGGCAAGGGAAAGCAAGGCAAGTCAAGAGTAAGGGAAGGAACGGCACGGCAAGGGGAAACAAGGCTAAGGCACGACAACGCAAGCTGGGCAAAGCACGGCAAGGCAAGGAAAGGGTAACGCAAGGCAAGGCAGGGTCAGGCAAGGCAAGGCTAATGCACGACAACGCAAGGCTAGGCAGTGCACGGCTAGGCAAGGAACGAGTAACGGAAGGAATGGAAGGCAAGGCAAAGCAAGGCAAGGCAAGTGTAACAAAAGGCACGGCACGGCAAGGGGAAACAAGGCTAAGGCACGACAACGCAAGCTAGGCAATGCACGGCAAGGCAAGGAAAGGGTAACGCAAGGCAAGGCAGGGTCAGGCGAGACAAAGCTAAGGCACGACAACGCAAGGCTAGGCAATGCACGGCAAGGCAAGGAAAGGGTAACGCAAGGGAAGGCACGTTGAGGAAAGGCAAGGCTAATGCACAACAACGCACGTCTAGGCAATGCACGGCAAGGCAAGGAAAGGGTAACGCAAGGGAAGTCACGGTCAGGGGAGGCAAGGCTAAGGCACGACAACGCAAGGCTAGGCAATGCACGGCAAGGCAAGGAAAGAGTAACGGAATGTAAGGAATGCAAGGGAAAGCAAGGCAAGGCAAGAGTAACAGAAGGAACGGCATGGCAAGGGGAAACAAGGCTAAGGCACGACAACGCAAGCTAGGCAATGCACGGCAAGGCAAGGAAAGGGTAACGCAAGGCAAGGCACGGTCAGGAAATGCAAGGCTAATGCACGACAACGGAAGGCTAGGCAATGCACGGCAAGGCAAGGAAAGAGTAACGGAATGTAAGGAATGCAAGAGAAAGCAAGGCAAGGCAAGAGTAACGGAAGGAACGGCACGGCAAGGGGAAGCAAGGCTAAGGCACGACAACGCAAGGCTAGGCAAAGCACGGCAAGGCAAGGAAAGGGTAACGCAAGGCAAGGCACGGTGAGGCATGGCAAGGCTAATGCACGACAACGCACGGCTAGGCAAAGCAAGGCAAGGGACGGAGAGGGTAACGCAAGGCCAGACACGGTCACTCGAGGGAAGGCTAATGCACGACAACGCAAGGCTTAGCAGTGCACGGCTAGGCAAGGAAAGCGTAACAGAAGGAAAGGAAGGCAAGGCAAAGCAATGCAAGGCAAGTGAAACAAAAGGCAAGGCAAGGCAAGGGGAAACAAGGCTAAGGCACGACAACGCAAGCTAGGCAATGCACGGCAAGGCAAGGAAAGGGTAACGCAAGGCAAGGCAGTGTCAGGCGAGACAAGGCTAAGGCACGACAACGCAAGGCTAGGCAATGCACGGCAAGGCAAGGAAAGGGTAACGCAAGGGAAGGCACGGTGAGGAAAGGCAAGGCTAATGCACAACAACGCACGTCTAGGCAATGCACGGCAAGGCAAGGAAAGAGTAACGGAAGGCAAGGAAGGCAAGGGAAAGCAAGGCAAGGCAAGGGTAAGGGAAGGAACGGCACCGCAAGGGGAAACAAGGCTAAGGCACGACAACGCAAGCTAGGCAATGCACGGCAAGGCAAGGAAAGGGTAACGCAAGGCAAGGCACGATCAGGCGAAGCAAGGCTAATGCACGACAACGCAAGGCTAGGCAGTGCACGGCTAGGCAAGGAAAGAGTAACGGAAGGATAGGAAGGCAAGGCAAAGCAAGGCAAGGGAAGTGTAACAAACGGCACGGCACGGCAAGGGGAAACAAGGTAAGGCACGGCAACGCAAGCTAGGCAATGCACGGCAAGGCAAGGAAAGGGTAACGCAAGGCAAGGCACGGTCAGTCGAGGCAAGGCTAATGCACGACAACGCAAGGCTTGGCAGTGCAAGGCTAGGCATGGAAAGAGTAACAGAAGGAAAGGAAGGCAAGGCAAAGCAATGCAAGGCAAGTGAAACAAAAGGCACGGCACGGCAAGGAGAAACAAGGGTAAGGCACGACAACGCAAGCTAGGCAATGCACGGCAAGGCAAGGAAAGGGTAACGTAAGGCAAGGCACGGTGAGGCAAGGCAAGGCTAATGCACTACAACGCACGGCTAGGCAATGGACGGCAAGGCAAGGAAAGGGTAACGCAAGGGAAGTCACGGTCAGGCGAGGCAAGGCTACGGCACGACAACGCAAGGCTAGGCAATGCACGGCAAGGCAAGGAAAGAGTAACGGAATGTAAGGAATGCAAGGGAAAGCAAGGCAAGGCAAGAGTAACGGAAGGAACGGCACGGCAAGGGGAAACAAGGCTAAGGCACGACAACACAAGGCTAGGCAAAGCACGGCAAGGCAAGGAAAGGGTAACTCAAGGCAAGGCACGGTGAGGCATGGCAAGGCTAATGCACGACAACGCACGGCTAGGCAAAGCAAGGCAAGGGAAGGAGAGGGTAACGCAAGGCCAGGCACGGTCAGTCGAGGGAAGGCTAATGCAGGACAACGCAAGGCTTAGCAGTGCACGGCTAGGCAAGGAAAGCGTAACGGAAGGAAAGGAAGGCAAGGCAAAGCAATGCAAGGCAAGTGAAACAAAAGGCACGGCACTGCAAGGGGAAACAAGGATAAGGCACGACAACGCAAGCTAGGCAATGCACGGCAAGGCAAGGAAAGTGTAACGCAAGGCAAGGCACGGTCAGTCGAGGCAAGGCTAATGCACGACAAAGCAAGGCTTGGCAGTGCACGGCTAGGGAAGGAAAGCGTAACAGAAGGAAAGGAAGGCAAGGCAAAGCAATGCAAGGCAAGTGAAACAAAAGGCACGGCACGGCAAGGGGAAAAAAGGGTAAGGCACGACAACGCAAGCTAGGCAATGCACGGCAAGGCAAGGAAAGGGTAACGTAAGGGAAGGCACGGTGAGGCAAGGCAAGGCTAATGCACAACAACGCACGGCTAGGCAATGGACGGCAAGGCAAGGAAAGGGTAACGCAAGGGAAGTCACGGTCAGGCGAGGCATGGCTACGGCACGACAACGCAAGGCTAGGCAATGCACGGATGGTAAGCAAAGAGTAACGGAAGGCAAGGAAGGCAAGGGAATGCAAGGCAAGTGAAGAGTAAGGGAAGGAACGGCAGGGCAAGGGGAAACAAGGCTAAGGCACGACAACGCAAGCTGGGCAAAGCACGGCAAGGCAAGGAAAGTGTAACGCAAGGCAAGGCACGGTCAGGCAAGGCAAGGTTAATGCACGACAACGCAAGACTAGGCAGTGCACGGCTAGGCAAGGAACGAGTAACGGAAGGAATGGAAGGCAAGGCAAAGCAAGGCAAGGCAAGTGTAACAAAAGGCACGGCACGGCAAGGGGAAACAAGGCTAAGGCACGACAACGCAAGCTAGGCAATGCACGGCAAGGCAAGGAAAGGGTAACGCAAGGCAAGGCAGGGTCAGGCGAGACAAGGCTAAGGCACGACAACGCAAGGCTAGGCAATGCACGGCAAGGCAAGGAAAGGGTAACGCAAGGCAAGGCACGGTGAGGAAAGGCAAGGCTAATGCACAACAACGCACGTCTAGGCAATGCACGGCAAGGCAAGGAAAGAGTAACGGAATGTAAGGAATGCAAGGGAAAGCAAGGCAAGGCAAGAGTAACGGAAAGAACGGCACGGCAAGGGGAAACAAGGCTAAGGCACGACAACGCAAGGCTAGGCAAAGCACGGCAAGGCAAGGAAAGGGTAACGCAAGGCAAGGCACGGTGAGGCAAGGCAAGGCTAATGCACGACAACGCACGGCTAGGCAAAGCAAGGCAAGGGAAGGAGAGGGTAACGCAAGGCAAGGCACGGTCAAGCGAGGCAAGGCTAAGGCACGACAACGCAAGGCTAGGCAATGCACGGCAAGGCAAGGAAAGGGTAACGCAAGGGAAGGCACGGTGAGGAAAGGCAAGGCTAATGCACAACAACGCACGTCTAGGCAATGCACGGCAAGGCAAGGAAAGGGTAACGCAAGGGAAGTCACGGTCAGGGGAGGCAAGGCTAAGGCACGACAACGCAAGGCTAGGCAATGCCCGGCAAGGCAAGGAAAGAGTAACGGAATGTAAGGAATGCAAGGGAAAGCAAGGCAAGGCAAGAGTAACAGAAGGAACGGCACGGCAAGGGGAAACAAGGCTAAGGCACGACAACGCAAGCTAGGGAATGCAGGGCAAGTCAAGGAAAGGGTAACGTAAGGCAAGGCACTGTGAGGCAAGGCAAGGCTAATGCACAACAACGCACGGCTAGGCAATGGACGGCAAGGCAAGGAAAGGGTAACGAAGGGAAGTCACGGTCAGGCGAGGCAAGGCTACGGCACGACAACGCAAGGCTAGGCAGTGCACGGCTAGGCAAGGAACGAGTAACGGAAGGAATGGAAGGCAAGGCAAAGCAAGGCAAGGCAAGTGTAACAAAAGGCACGCACGGCAAGGGGAAACAAGGCTAAGGCACGACAACGCAAGGCTTAGCAGTGCACGGCTAGGCAACGAAAGCGTAACAGAAGGAAAGGAAGGCAAGGCAAAGCAATGCAAGGCAAGTGAAACAAAAGGCACGGCACGGTAAGGGGATAAAAGGGTATGGCACGACAACGCAAGCTAGGCAATGCACGGCAAGGCAAGGAAAGGGTAACGCAAGGCAAGGCACGGTCAGAGAAGGCAAGGCTAATGCACGACAACGCAAGGCTAGGCAATGCACGGTAAGGCAAGGAAAGAGTAACGGAAGGCAAGGAAGGCAAGGGAAAGCAAGGCAAGTCAAGAGTAAGGGAAGGAACGGCACGGCAAGGGGAAACAAGGCTAAGGCACGACAACGCAAGCTGGGCAAAGCACGGCAAGGCAAGGAAAGGGTAACGCAAGGCAAGGCAGGGTCAGGCAAGGCAAGGCTAATGCACGACAACGCAAGGCTAGGCAGTGCACGGCTAGGCAAGGAACGAGTAACGGAAGGAATGGAAGGCAAGGCAAAGCAAGGCAAGGCAAGTGTAACAAAAGGCACGGCACGGCAAGGGGAAACAAGGCTAAGGCACGACAACGCAAGCTAGGCAATGCACGGCAAGGCAAGGAAAGGGTAACGCAAGGCAAGGCAGGGTCAGGCGAGACAAGGCTAAGGCACGACAACGCAAGGCTAGGCAATGCACGGCAAGGCAAGTTAAGGGTAACGCAAGGGAAGGCACGGTGAGGAAAGGCAAGGCTAATGCACAACAACGCACGTCTAGGCAATGCACGGCAAGGAAAGGAAAGGGTAACACAAGGGAAGTCACGGTCAGGCGAGGCAAGGCTAAGGCACGACAACGCAAGGCTAGGCAATGCACGGCAAGGCAAGGAAAGAGTAACGGAATGTAAGGAATGCAAGGGAAAGCAAGGCAAGGCAAGAGTAACAGAAGGAACGGCACGGCAAGGGGAAACAAGGCTAAGGTACGACAACGCAAGCTAGGCAATGCACGGAAAGGCAAGGAAAGGGTAACGCAAGGCAAGGCACGGTCAGGAAATGCAAGGCTAATGCACGACAACGGAAGGCTAGGCAATGCACGGCAAGGCAAGGAAAGAGTAACGGAATGTAAGGAATGCAAGGGAAAGCAAGGCAAGGCAAGAGTAACGGAAGGAACGGCACGGCAAGGGGAAACAAGGCTAAGGCACGACAACGCAAGGCTAGGCAAAGCACGGCAAGGCAAGGAAAGGGTAACTCAAGGCAAGGCACGGTGAGGCATGGCAAGGCTAATGCACGACAACGCACGGCTAGGCAAAGCAAGGCAAGGGAAGGAGAGGGTAACGCAAGGCCAGGCACGGTCACTCGAGGGAAGGCTAATGCAGGACAACGCAAGGCTTAGCAGTGCACGGCTAGGCAAGGAAAGCGTAACAGAAGGAAAGGAAGGCAAGGCAAAGCAATGCAAGGCAAGTGAAAAAAAAGGCACGGCACGGCAAGGGGAAACAAGGATAAGGCATGACAACGCAAGCTAGGCAATGCACGGCAAGGCAAGGAAAGTGTAACGCAAGGCAAGGCACGGTCAGTCGAGGCAAGGCTAATGCACGACAACGCAAGGCTTGGCAGTGCACGGCTAGGGAAGGAAAGCGTAACAGAAGGAAAGGAAGGCAAGGCAAAGCAATGCAAGGCAAGTGAAACAAAAGGCATGGCGCGGCAAGGGGAAAAAAGGGTAAGGCACGACAACGCAAGCTAGGCAATGCACGGCAAGGCAAGGAAAGGGTAACGTAAGGGAAGGCACGGTGAGGCAAGGCAAGGCTAATGCACAACAACGCACGGCTAGGCAATGGACGGCAAGGCAAGGAAAGGGTAACGCAAGGGAAGTCACGGTCAGGCGAGGCATGGCTACGGCACGACAACGCAAGGCTAGGCAATGCACGGATGGTAAGCAAAGAGTAACGGAAGGCAAGGAAGGCAAGGGAATGCAAGGCAAGTGAAGAGTAAGGGAAGGAACGGCAGGGCAAGGGGAAACAAGGCTAAGGCACGACAACGCAAGCTGGGCAAAGCACGGCAAGGCAAGGAAAGGGTAACGCAAGGCAAGGCACGGTCAGGCAATTCAAGGTTAATGCACGACAACGCAAGGCTAGGCAGTGCACGGCTAGGCAAGGAACGAGTAACGGAAGGAATGGAAGGCAAGGCAAAGCAAGGCAAGGCAAGTGAAACAAAAGGCATGGCGCGGCAAGGGGAAACAAGGCTAAGGCACGACAACGCAAGCTAGGCAATGCACGGCAAGGCAAGGAAAGGGTAACGCAAGGCAAGGCAGGGTCAGGCGAGACAAGGCTAAGGCACGACAACGCAAGGCTAGGCAATGCACGGCAAGGCAAGGAAAGGGTAACGCAAGGCAAGGCACGGTGAAGAAAGGCAAGGCTAATGCACAACAACGCACGTCTAGGCAATGCACGGCAAGGCAAGGAAAGAGTAACGGAATATAAGGAATGCAATGGAAAGCAAGGCAAGGCAAGAGTAACGGAAGGAACGGCACGGCAAGGGGAAACAAGGCTAAGGCACGACAACGCAAGGCTAGGCAAAGCACGGCAAGGCAAGGAAAGGGTAACGCAAGGCAAGGCACGGTGAGGCAAGGCAAGGCTAATGCACGACAACGCACGGCTAGGCAAAGCAAGGCAAGGGAAGGAGAGGGTAACGCAAGGCAAGGCACGGTCAAGCGAGGCAAGGCTAAGGCACGACAACGCAAGGCTAGGCAATGCACGGCAAGGCAAGGAAAGGGTAACGCAAGGGAAGGCACGGTGAGGAAAGGCAAGGCTAATGCACAACAACGCACGTCTAGGCAATGCACGGCAAGGCAAGGAAAGGGTAACGCAAGGGAAGTCACGGTCAGGCGAGGCAAGGCTAAGGCACGACAACGCAAGGCTAGGCAATGCACGGCAAGGCAAGGAAAGAGTAACGGAATGTAAGGAATGCAAGGGAAAGCAAGGCAAGGCAAGAGTAACAGAAGGAACGGCACGGCAAGGGGAAACAAGGCTAAGGCACGACAACGCAAGCTAGGGAATGCACGGCAAGGCAAGGAAAGGGTAACGTAAGGCAAGGCACTGTGAGGCAAGGCAAGGCTATTGCACAACAACGCACGGCTAGGCAATGGACGGCAAGGCAAGGAAAGGGTAACGCTAGGGAAGTCACGGTCAGGCGAGGCAAGGCTACGGCACGACAACGCAAGGCTAGGCAATGCACGGATGGTAAGCAAAGAGTAACGGAAGGCAAGGAAGGCAAGGGAAAGCAAGGCAAGGCAAGAGTAAGGGAAGGAACGGCACGGCAAGGGGAAACAAGGCTAAGGCACGACAACGCAAGCTAGGCAATGCACGGCAAGGCAAGGAAAGGGTAACGCAAGGCAAGGCAGGGTCAGGCGAGACAAGGCTAAGGCACGACAACGCAAGGCTAGGCAATGCACGGCAAGGCAAGGAAAGGGTAACGCAAGGGAAGGCACGTTGAGGAAAGGCAAGGCTAATGCACAACAACGCACGTCTAGGCAATGCACGGCAAGGCAAGGAAAGGGTAACGCAAGGGAAGTCACGGTCAGGCGAGGCAAGGCTAAGGCACGACAACGCAAGGCTAGGCAATGCACGGCAAGGCAAGGAAAGAGTAACGGAATGTAAGGAATGCAAGGGAAAGCAAGGCAAGGCAAGAGTAACAGAAGGAACGGCACGGCAAGGGGAAACAAGGCTAAGGCACGACAACGCAAGCAAGGCAATGCACGGCAAGGCAAGGAAAGGGTAACGCAAGGCAAGGCACGGTCAGGAAATGCAAGGCTAATGCACGACAACGGAAGGCTAGGGAATGCACGGCAAGGCAAGGAAAGAGTAACGGAATGTAAGGAATGCAATGGAAAGCAAGGCAAGGCAAGAGTAACGGAAGGAACGGCACGGCAAGGGGAAACAAGGCTAAGGCACGACAACGCAAGGCTAGGCAAAGCACGGCAAGGCAAGGAAAGGGTAACGCAAGGCAAGGCACGGTGAGGCATGGCAAGGCTAATGCACGACAACGCACGGCTAGGCAAAGCAAGGCAAGGGAAGGAGAGGGTAACGCAAGGCCAGGCACGGTCACTCGAGGGAAGGCTAATGCACGACAACGCAAGGCTTAGCAGTGCACGGCTAGGTAAGGAAAGCGTAACAGAAGGAAAGGAAGGCAAGGCAAAGCAATGCAAGGCAAGTGAAACAAAAGGCAAGGCACGGCAAGGGGAAACAAGGCTAAGGCACGACAACGCAAGCTAGGCAATGCACGGCAAGGCAAGGAAAGGGTAACGCAAGGCAAGGCAGGGTCAGGCGAGACAAGGCTAAGGCACGACAACGCAAGGCTAGGCAATGCACGGCAAGGCAAGGAAAGGGTAACGCAAGGGAAGGCACGGTGAGGAAAGGCAAGGCTAATGCACAACAACGCACGTCTAGGCAATGCACGGCAGGCAAGGAAAGGGTAACGCAAGGGAAGTCACGGTCAGGCGAGGCAAGGCTAAGGCACGACAACGCAAGGCTAGGCAATGCACGGCAAGGCAAGGAAAGAGTAACGGAATGTAAGGAATGCAAGGGAAAGCAAGGCAAGGCAAGAATAACGGAAGGAACGGCACGGCAAGGGGAAACAAGGCTAAGGCACGACAACGCAAGGCTTAGCAGTGCACGGCTAGGCAACGAAAGCGTAACAGAAGGAAAGGAAGGCAAGGCAAAGCAATGCAAGGCAAGTGAAACAAAAGGCACGGCACGGTAAGGGGATAAAAGGGTATGGCACGACAACGCAAGCTAGGCAATGCACGGCAAGGCAAGGAAAGGGTAACGCAAGGCAAGGCACGGTCAGAGAAGGCAAGGCTAATGCACGACAACGCAAGGCTAGGCAATGCACGGTAAGGCAAGGAAAGAATAACGGAAGGCAAGGAAGGCAAGGGAAAGCAAGGCAAGTCAAGAGTAAGGGAAGGAACGGCACGGCAAGGGGAAACAAGGCTAAGGCACTACAACGCAAGCTGGGCAAAGCACGGCAAGGCAAGGAAAGGGTAACGCAAGGCAAGGCACGGTCAGGCAAGGCAAGGCTAATGCACGACAACGCAAGGCTAGGCAGTGCACGGCTAGGCAAGGAACGAGTAACGGAAGGAATGGAAGGCAAGGCAAAGCAAGGCAAGGCAAGTGTAACAAAAGGCACGGCACGGCAAGGGGAAACAAGGCTAAGGCACGACAACGCAAGCTAGGCAATGCACGGCAAGGCAAGGAAAGGGTAACGCAAGGCAAGGCAGGGTCAGGCGAGACAAAGCTAAGGCACGACAACGCAAGGCTAGGCAATGCACGGCAAGGCAAGGAAAGGGTAACGCAAGGGAAGGCACGTTGAGGAAAGGCAAGGCTAATGCACAACAACGCACGTCTAGGCAATGCACGGCAAGGCAAGGAAAGGGTAACGCAAGGGAAGTCACGGTCAGGCGAGGCAAGGCTAAGGCACGACAACGCAAGGCTACGCAATGCACGGCAAGGCAAGGAAAGAGTAACGGAATGTAAGGAATGCAAGGGAAAGCAAGGCAAGGCAAGAGTAACAGAAGGAACGGCACGGCAAGGGGAAACAAGGCTAAGGCACGACAACGCAAGCTAGGCAATGCACGGCAAGGCAAGGAAAGGGTAACGCAAGGCAAGGCACGGTCAGGAAATGCAAGGCTAATGCACGACAACGGAAGGCTAGGCAATGCACGGCAAGGCAAGGAAAGAGTAACGGAATGTAAGGAATGCAAGAGAAAGCAAGGCAAGGCAAGAGTAACGGAAGGAACGGCACGGCAAGGGGAAACAAGGCTAAGGCACGACAACGCAAGGCTAGGCAAAGCAAGGCAAGGGAAGGAGAGGGTAACGCAAGGCCAGGCACGGTCAGTCGAGGGAAGGCTAATGCAGGACAACGCAAGGCTTAGCAGTGCACGGCTAGGCAAGGAAAGCGTAACAGAAGGAAAGGAAGGCAAGGCAAAGCAATGCAAGGCAAGTGAAACAAAAGGCACGGCACGGCAAGGGGAAACAAGGATAAGGCACGACAACGCAAGCTAGGCAATGCACGGCAAGGCAAGGAAAGTGTAACGCAAGGCAAGGCACGGTCAGTCGAGGCAAGGCTAATGCACGACAACGCAAGGCTTGGCAGTGCACGGCTAGGGAAGGAAAGCGTAACAGAAGGAAAGGAAGGCAAGGCAAAGCAATGCAAGGCAAGTGAAACAAAAGGCACGGCACGGCAAGGGGAAAAAAGGGTAAGGCACGACAACGCAAGCTAGGCAATGCACGGCAAGGCAAGGAAAGGGTAACGTAAGGGAAGGCACGGTGAGGCAAGGCAAGGCTAATGCACAACAACGCACGGCTAGGCAATGGACGGCAAGGCAAGGAAAGGGTAACGCAAGGGAAGTCACGGTCAGGCGAGGCATGGCTACGGCACGACAACGCAAGGCTAGGCAATGCACGGATGGTAAGCAAAGAGTAACGGAAGGCAAGGAAGGCAAGGGAATTCAAGGCAAGTGAAGAGTAAGGGAAGGAACGGCAGGGCAAGGGGAAACCAGGCTAAGGCACGACAACGCAAGCTGGGCAAAGCACGGCAAGGCAAGGAAAGGGTAACGCAAGGCAAGGCACGGTCAGGCAAGGCAAGGTTAATGCACGACAACGCAAGGCTAGGCAGTGCACGGCTAGGCAAGGAACGAGTAACGGAAGGAATGGAAGGCAAGGCAAAGCAAGGCAAGGCAAGTGTAACAAAAGGCACGGCACGGCAAGGGGAAACAAGGCTAAGGCACGACAACTCAAGCTAGGAAATGCACGGCAAGGCAAGGAAAGGGTAACGCAAGGCAAGGCAGGGTCAGGCGAGACAAGGCTAAGGCACGACAACGCAAGGCTAGGCAATGCACGGCAAGGCAAGGAAAGGGTAACGCAAGGCAAGGCACGGTGAAGAAAGGCAAGGCTAATGCACAACAACGCACGTCTAGGCAATGCACGGCAAGGCAAGGAAAGAGTAACGGAATGTAAGGAATGCAAGGGAAAGCAAGGCAAGGCAAGAGTAACGGAAGGAACGGCACGGCAAGGGTAAACAAGGCTAAGGCACGACAACGCAAGGCTAGGCAAAGCACGGCAAGGCAAGGAAAGGGTAACGCAAGGCAAGGCACGGTGAGGCAAGGCAAGGCTAATGCACGACAACGCACGGCTAGGCAAAGCAAGGCAAGGGAAGGAGAGGGTAACGCAAGGCAAGGCACGGTCAAGCGAGGCAAGGCTAAGGCACGACAACGCAAGGCTAGGCAATGCACGGCAAGGCAAGGAAAGAGTAACGGAATGTAAGGAATGCAAGGGAAAGCAAGGCAAGGGAAGAGTAACAGAAGGAACGGCATGGCAAGGGGAAACAAGGCTAAGGCACGACAACGCAAGCTAGGCAATGCACGGCAAGGCAAGGAAAGGGTAACGCAAGGCAAGGCACGGTCAGGAAATGCAAGGCTAATGCACGACAACGGAAGGCTAGGCAATGCACGGCAAGGAAAGGAAAGAGTAACGGAATGTAAGGAATGCAAGAGAAAGCAAGGCAAGGCAAGAGTAACGGAAGGAACGGCACGGCAAGGGGAAACAAGGCTAAGGCACAACAACGCAAGGCTAGGCAAAGCACGGCAAGGCAAGGAAAGGGAAACGCAAGGCAAGGCACGGTGAGGCATGGCAAGGCTAATGCACGACAACGCACGGCTAGGCAAAGCAAGGCAAGGGAAGGAGAGGGTAACGCAAGGCCAGGCACGGTCACTCGAGGGAAGGCTAATGCACGACAACGCAAGGATAAGCAGTGCACGGCTAGGCAAGGAAAGCATAACAGAAGGAAAGGAAGGCAAGGCAAAGCAATGCAAGGCAAGTGAAACAAAAGGCAAGGCACGGCAAGGGGAAACAAGGCTAAGGCACGACAACGCAAGCTAGGCAATGCACGGCAAGGCAAGGAAAGGGTAACGCAAGGCAAGGCAGGGTCAGGCGAGACAAGGCTAAGGCACGACAACGCAAGGCTAGGCAATGCACGGCAAGGCAAGGAAAGGGTAACGCAAGGGAAGGCACGGTGAGGAAAGGCAAGGCTAATGCACAACAACGCACGTCTAGGCAATGCACGGCAAGGCAAGGAAAGAGTAACGGAAGGCAAGGAAGGCAAGGGAAAGCAAGGCAAGGCAAGGGTAAGGGAAGGAACGGCACCGCAAGGGGAAACAAGGCTAAGGCACGACAACGCAAGCTAGGCAATGCACGGCAAGGCAAGGAAAGGGTAACCCAAGGCAAGGCACGATCAGGCGAGGCAAGGCTAATGCACGACAACGCAAGGCTAGGCAGTGCACGGCTAGGCAAGGAAAGAGTAACGGAAGGATAGGAAGGCAAGGCAAAGCAAGGCAAGGGAAGTGTAACAAACGGCACGGCACGGCAAGGGGAAACAAGGTAAGGCACGACAACGCAAGCTAGGCAATGCACGGCAAGGCAAGGAAAGGGTAACGCAAGGCAAGGCACGGTCAGTCGAGGCAAGGCTAATGCACGACAACGCAAGGCTTGGCAGTGCAAGGCTAGGCAAGGAAAGAGTAACAGAAGGAAAGGAAGGCAAGGCAAAGCAATGCAAGGCAAGTGAAACAAAAGGCACGGCACGGCAAGGAGAAACAAGGGTAAGGCACGACAACGCAAGCTAGGCAATGCACGGCAAGGCAAGGAAAGGGTAACGTAAGGCAAGGCACGGTGAGGCAAGGCAAGGCTAATGCACAACAACGCACGGCTAGGCAATGGACGGCAAGGCAAGGAAAGGGTAACGCAAGGGAAGTCACGGTCAGGCGAGGCAAGGCTACGGCACGACAACTCAAGGCTAGGCAATGCACGGATGGTAAGCAAAGAGTAACGGAAGGCAAGGAAGGCAAGGGAAAGCAAGGCAAGTCAAGAGTAACGGAAGGAACGGCACGGCTAGGGGAAACAAGGCTAAGGTACGACAACGCAAGCTAGGCAATGCACGAAAAGGCAAGGAAAGGGTAACGCAAGGCAAGGCACGGTCAGGAAATGCAAGGCTAATGCACGACAACGGAAGGCTAGGCAATGCACGGCAAGGCAAGGAAAGAGTAACGGAATGTAAGGAATGCAAGGGAAAGCAAGGCAAGGCAAGAGTAACGGAAGGAACGGCACGGCAAGGGGAAACAAGGCTAACGCACGACAACGCAAGGCTAGGCAAAGCACGGCAAGGCAAGGAAAGGGTAACTCAAGGCAAGGCACGGTGAGGCATGGCAAGGCTAATGCACGACAACGCACGGCTAGGCAAAGCAAGGCAAGGGAAGGAGAGGGTAACGCAAGGCCAGGCACGGTCAGTCGAGGGAAGGCTAATGCAGGACAACGCAAGGCTTAGCAGTGCACGGCTAGGCAAGGAAAGCGTAAGAGAAGGAAAGGAAGGCAAGGCAAAGCAATGCAAGGCAAGTGAAACAAAAGGCACGGCTCGGCAAGTTGAAACAAGGATAAGGCACGACAATGCAAGCTAGGCAATGCACGGCAAGGCAAGGAAAGTGTAACGCAAGGCAAGGCACGGTCAGTCGAGGCAAGGCTAATGCACGACAACGCAAGGCTTGGCAGTGCACGGCTAGGGAAGGAAAGCGTAACAGAAGGAAAGGAAGGCAAGGCAAAGCAATGCAAGGCAAGTGAAACAAAAGGCACGGCACGGCAAGGGGAAAAAAGGGTAAGGCACGACAAAGCAAGCTAGGCAATGCACGGCAAGGCAAGGAAAGTGTAACGTAAGGGAAGGCACGGTGAGGCAAGGCAAGGCTAATGCACAACAACGCACGGCTAGGCAATGGACGGCAAGGCAAGGAAAGGGTAACGCAAGGGAAGTCACGGTCAGGCGAGGCATGGCTACGGCACGACAACGCAAGGCTAGGCAATGCACGGATGGTAAGCAAAGAGTAACGGAAGGCAAGGAAGGCAAGGGAATGCAAGGCAAGTGAAGAGTAAGGGAAGGAACGGCAGGGCAAGGGGAAACAAGGCTAAGGCACGACAACGCAAGATGGGCAAAGCACGGCAAGGCAAGGAAAGGGTAACGCAAGGCAAGGCACGGTCAGGCAAGGCAAGGTTAATGCACGACAACGCAAGACTAGGCAGTGCACGGCTAGGCAAGGAACGAGTAACGGAAGGAATGGAAGGCAAGGCAAAGCAAGGCAAGGCAAGTGTAACAAAAGGCACGGCACGGCAAGAGGAAACAAGGCTAAGGCACGACAACGCAAGCTAGGCAATGCACGGCAAGGCAAGGAAAGGGTAACGCAAGGCAAGGCAGGGTCAGGCGAGACAAGGCTAAGGCACGACAACGCAAGGCTAGGCAATGCACGGCAAGGCAAGGAAAGGGTAACGCAAGGCAAGGCACGGTGAGGAAAGGCAAGGCTAATGCACAACAACGCACGTCTAGGCAATGCACGGCAAGGCAAGGAAAGAGTAACGGAATGTAAGGAATGCAAGGGAAAGCAAGGCAAGGCAAGAGTAACGGAAGGAACGGCACGGCAAGGGGAAACAAGGCTAAGGCACGACAACGCAAGGCTAGGCAAAGCAAGGCAAGGCAAGGAAAGGGTAACGCAAGGCAAGGCACGGTGAGGCAAGGCAAGGCTAATGCACGACAACGCACGGCTAGGCAAAGCAAGGCAAGGGAAGGAGAGGGTAACGCAAGGCAAGGCACGGTCAAGCGAGGCAAGGCTAAGGCACGACAACGCAAGGCTAGGCAATGCACGGCAAGGCAAGGAAAGGGTAACGCAAGGGAAGGCACGTTGAGGAAAGGCAAGGGTAATGCACAACAACGCACGTCTAGGCAATGCACGGCAAGGCAAGGAAAGGGTAACGCAAGGGAAGTCACGGTCAGGCGAGGCAAGGCTAAGGCACGACAACGCAAGGCTAGGCAATGCACGGCAAGGCAAGGAAAGAGTAACGGAATGTAAGGAATGCAAGGGAAAGCAAGGCAAGGCAAGAGTAACAGAAGGAACGGCATGGCAAGGGGAAACAAGGCTAAGGCACGACAACGCAAGCTAGGCAATGCACGGCAAGGCAAGGAAAGGGTAACGCAAGGCAAGGCACGGTCAGGAAATGCAAGGCTAATGCACGACAACGGAAGGCTAGGCAATGCACGGCAAGGCAAGGAAAGAGTAACGGAATGCAAGGAATGCAAGAGAAAGCAAGGCAAGGCAAGAGTAACGGAAGGAACGGCACGGCAAGGGGAAACAAGGCTAAGGCACGAAAACGCAAGGCTAGGCAAAGCACGGCAAGGTAAGGAAAGGGTAACGCAAGGCAAGGCACGGTGAGGCATGGCAAGGCTAATGCACGACAACGCACGGCTAGGCAAAGCAAGGCAAGGGAAGGAGAGGGTAACGCAAGGCCAGGCACGGTCACTCGAGGGAAGGCTAATGCACGACAACGCAAGGCTTAGCAGTGCACGGCTAGGCAAGGAAAGCGTAACAGAAGGAAAGGAAGGCAAGGCAAAGCAATGCAAGGCAAGTGAAACAAAAGGCAAGGCACGGCAAGGGGAAACAAGGCTAAGGCACGACAACGCAAGCTAGGCAATGCACGGCAAGGCAAGGAAAGGGTAACGCAAGGCAAGGCAGGGTCAGGCGAGACAAGGCTAAGGCACGACAACGCAATGCTAGGCAATGCACGGCAAGGCAAGGAAAGGGTAACGCAAGGGAAGGCACGGTGAGGAAAGGCAAGGCTAATGCACAACAACGCACGTCTAGGCAATGCACGGCAAGGCAAGGAAAGAGTAACGGAAGGCAAGGAAGGCAAGGGAAAGCAAGGCAAGGCAAGGGTAAGGGAAGGAACGGCACCGCAAGGGGAAACAAGGCTAAGGCACGACAACGCAAGCTAGGCAATGCACGGCAAGGCAAGGAAAGGGTAACGCAAGGCAAGGCACGATCAGGCGAGGCAAGGCTAATGCACGACAACGCAAGGCTAGGCAGTGCACGGCTAGGCAAGGAAAGAGTAACGGAAGGATAGGAAGGCAAGGCAAAGCAAGGCAAGGGAAGTGTAACAAACGGCACGGCACGGCAAGGGGAAACAAGGTAAGGCACGACAACGCAAGCTAGGCAATGCACGGCAAGGCAAGGAAAGGGTAACGCAAGGCAAGGCACGGTCAGTCGAGGCAAGGCTATTGCACGACAACGCAAGGCTTGGCAGTGCAAGGCTAGGCAAGGAAAGAGTAACAGAAGGAAAGGAAGGCAAGGCAAAGCAATGCAAGGCAAGTGAAACAAAAGGCACGGCACGGCAAGGAGAAACAAGGGTAAGGCACGACAACGCAAGCTAGGCAATGCACGGCAAGGCAAGGAAAGGGTAACGTAAGGCAAGGCACGGTGAGGCAAGGCAAGGCTAATGCACAACAACGCACGGCTAGGCAATGGACGGCAAGGCAAGGAAAGGGTAACGCAAGGGAAGTCACGGTCAGGCGAGGCAAGGCTACGGCACGACAACTCAAGGCTAGGCAATGCACGGATGGTAAGCAAAGAGTAACGGAAGGCAAGGAAGGCAAGGGAAAGCAAGGCAAGTCAAGAGTAAGGGAAGGAACGGCACGGCAAGGGGAAACAAGGCTAAGGCACGACAACGCAAGCTGGGCAAAGCACGGCAAGGCAAGGAAAGGGTAACGCAAGGCAAGGCACGGTCAGGCAAGGCAAGGCTAATGCACGACAACGCAAGGCTAGGCAGTGCACGGCTAGGCAAGGAACGAGTAACGGAAGGAATGGAAGGCAAGGCAAAGCAAGGCAAGGCAAGTGTAACAAAAGGCACGGCACGGCAAGGGGAAACAAGGCTAAGGCACGACAACGCAAGCTAGGCAATGCACGGCAAGGCAAGGAAAGGGTAACGCAAGGCAAGGCAGGGTCAGGCGAGACAAGGCTAAGGCACGACAACGCAAGGCTAGGCAATGCACGGCAAGGCATTTTAAGGGTAACGCAAGGGAAGGCACGGTGAAGAAAGGCAAGGCTAATGCACAACAACGCACGTCTAGGCAATGCACGGCAAGGCAAGGAAAGGGTAACACAAGGGAAGTCACGGTCAGGCGAGGCAAGGCTAAGGCACGACAACGCAAGGCTAGGCAATGCACGGCAAGGCAAGGAAAGAGTAACGGAATGTAAGGAATGCAAGGGAAAGCAAGACAAGGCAAGAGTAACAGAAGGAACGGCACGGCTAGGGGAAACAAGGCTAAGGTACGACAACGCAAGCTAGGCAATGCACGGAAAGGCAAGGAAAGGGTAACGCAAGGCAAGGCACGGTCAGGAAATGCAAGGCTAATGCACGACAACGGAAGGCTAGGCAATGCACGGCAAGGCAAGGAAAGAGTAACGGAATGTAAGGAATGCAAGGGAAAGCAAGGCAAGGCAAGAGTAACGGAAGGAACGGCACGGCAAGGGGAAACAAGGCTAAGGCACGACAACGCAAGGCTAGGCAAAGCACGGCAAGGTAAGGAAAGGGTAACTCAAGGCAAGGCACGGTGAGGCATGGCAAGGCTAATGCACGACAACGCACGGCTAGGCAAAGCAAGGCAAGGGAAGGAGAGGGTAACGCAAGGCCAGGCACGGTCAGTCGAGGGAAGGCTAATGCAGGACAACGCAAGGCTTAGCAGTGCACGGCTAGGCAAGGAAAGCGTAACAGAAGGAAAGGAAGGCAAGGCAAAGCAATGCAAGGCAAGTGAAACAAAAGGCATGGCACGGCAAGGGGAAACAAGGATAAGGCACGACAATGCAAGTTAGGCAATGCACGGCAAGGCAAGGAAAGTGTAACGCAAGGCAAGGCACCGTCAGTCGAGGCAAGGCTAATGCACGACAACGCAAGGCTTGGCAGTGCACGGCTAGGGAAGGAAAGCGTAACAGAAGGAAAGAAAGGCAAGGCAAAGCAATGCAAGGCAAGTGAAACAAAAGGCACGGCACGGCAAGGGGAAAAAAGGGTAAGGCACGACAACGCAAGCTAGGCAATGCACGGCAAGGCAAGGAAAGGGTAACGTAAGGGAAGGCACGGTGAGGCAAGGCAAGGCTAATGCACAACAACGCACGGCTAGGCAATGGACGGCAAGGCAAGGAAAGGGTAACGCAAGGGAAGTCACGGTCAGGCGAGGCATGGCTACGGCACGACAACGCAAGGCTAGGCAATGCACGGATGGTAAGCAAAGAGTAACGGAAGGCAAGGAAGGCAAGGGAATGCAAGGCAAGTGAAGAGTAAGGGAAGGAACGGCAGGGCAAGGGGAAACAAGGCTAAGGCACGACAACGCAAGCTGGGCAAAGCACGGTAAGGCAAGGAAAGGGTAACGCAAGGCAAGGCACGGTCAGGCAAGGCAAGGTTAATGCACGACAACGCAAGACTAGGCAGTGCACGGCTAGGCAAGGAACGAGTAACGGAAGGAATGGAAGGCAAGGCAAAGCAAGGCAAGGCATGTGTAACAAAAGGCACGGCACGGCAAGGGGAAACAAGGCTAAGGCACGACAACGCAAGCTAGGCAATGCACGGCAAGGCAAGGAAAGGGTAACGCAAGGCAAGGCAGGGTCAGGCGAGACAAGGCTAAGGCACGACAACGCAAGGCTAGGCAATGCACGGCAAGGCAAGGAAAGGGTAACGCAAGGCAAGGCACGGTGAGGAAAGGCAAGGCTAATGCACAACAACGCACGTCTAGGCAATGCACGGCAAGGCAAGGAAAGAGTAATGGAATGTAAGGAATGCAAGGGAAAGCAAGGCAAGGCAAGAGTAACGGAAGGAACGGCACGGC